>NC_056726.1:1035573166-1035641439 GCF_019279795.1 Protopterus annectens | reverse complement strand
CTTCTTGCCTCCTGCCTTTTTCCTACTATTTTATCTTTCATACTCCTTCTACTTCTGTACCCTTCTGAGCTTTAACTATTATCTATATGGCTTTTGCCTTATTGCATAACCGTTATGTTTTAGGTAGAATTGCTTTGAAACCGACAGTACATTGTGTATGACTTTAAACTGTTTGAGTTCCTTAAATGTATGTTGATTTAATTAACAAGCTGGTTTATATTTCTATTATTTTGGATGTCTGTATTAACAACTTGTCTGTCTGCCTTTATTATGTTATGTGTGGAGCTTTTCTCCCCAGGCCTCTACTGAAAATGGACATATATCCAGCTAGACTATCTCGGTCAACAAATGTAAACTAATAACAATAAATAAATATGGAATCTTACCTGCACGCTCGGTGTCTTGCTGCTGTGTGGATCCAACCTCCATCATGATGCACGACTGATGCTGTTGTTGTTCTGGGGCTGGATCCACAACACTTAGCAGTAGCCCCTCCTGTCTGGTGAGGGGGGATGTGTGGCCACCCCCCACCTGTGGCAACCTGTTGCCTGCGGATATCTGCAGCACGCTGGCGGACATTTATAATCAAATCACTGCAGTGATGTCTCACCTGCTCATATGTCCTATCATGCATGCCAATCATTTATCCTGCTAACAAGATTTTGCCACAGTGCAGACCTCTCCTGCTGATTCTGAGTGGTGCGTGAAAACAGGATGGCATAGTCATGCACCAGGCTCTGGTGGATCACTTTATCCTCTGCAGCAGAGTATGCGGGGTTCCTTTTCGGAGCCATGTTCCCCTGGAAAAGTACACAAACAGGTTATCAGCATAGTATCTCAGCAATACATGGTACACATTCTATACAGGGAGTATTAAATTGTACTTATTACTGCTTGGTTGTAACTTGATTAAAGTGTAGCTATCATTCTAAGTCATTTGGATTAAGCACTTGGCCTTCAGACCAGTTGTTTTACATTAGGGAGGTTTGTGGCAAGCACTGTGGTGGCAGGACACATAGCTTTCATCCTTCGAAGTTGGGAACTGCTGATTGAGAGCCCAGTGTCCAAGTGTATTAGTTCTGGTATAGCCAGTTGGCCTTCAGGCCAGTTATTTAACATTAACAAGGTTTGTGGTCTGCACTCTTGTGTGAGAATAGGCTGTACTCTGCCATTCATAGCTGAGAACGTCTGGTTTCAGGTTTATAGTGCCTGCATATTTGAGCTGTATCTTACTGACATTGGTACACCTTGTTTGCTGTAGCAAACACTACATCCAAGCCTCCTGAATCTAGCTTTGTTTATATGCTTGTTATTTGTTAGCTTGTTATTTCACTGGTACGCTACTTCCACATAATACACAGCTTCTCAGCACTTCTGTGACTCACTACTGATATCTGCATTGCTTACTGTACGTATTTCCTTGTTACACATGACAGCAAGTGACTGCTTGTCATTGTTGCATTTACTTAATTGTAACACATTGCACTTAAGTTACCTGGCACTTGCTCACTGAAGCTATTATATCAGTCAGCAGTAGTAGGTAATATCAGTACACCCTCACTCCCCACTGGACCTTGTTTTCAATTATTACGGAATTCACAATAGTATTCTAGCATGTCCAAAGGTCAGTTGTCAGTCTCCTCCCAGTCCAGCTGGTGGTGTGGTAATCCAGAGGCAATGTTATAACAGCTGCATGTACACAGACAACCCCTCCTCCTAACAACAAATTCAAACACATGTGAGTGATGCAACCATATACCAAACTGGAGGCTAGGCTCTCTCTACTCAATACTGACATAACCAGTCAGGTGGAGAAGGAAACCACACTCACTACACTTCCAGTCTCACATAGACCTACCACGACAGCAAAACTAACACATGATCACACATAAACATACTCGTAGGCTCAGACTACAGGTCTGCCTACGCAGCAGAGACCTCCAAAGCGGACACCCAAGCAACCACTACCACAGAAACAAACATGTGCAACACATATCTCACAAAGCCAATGTGCTGAACACTCACAGCCCTTAACAGTAAACAACACACCTCATACACCTGTACTAGGTGCCTCTATCATCAGGCACACTGACATCACGTTCACCAGGCTTAACGAGGAGAGGGTCACAGTGTGCAGCCTGTCGGGCACTACGACCCGCCACATAACACAAACACTCAAGTAACTCCAAGGCAAGTACAGGTATGACTCACTCAATGTCCATGCTAGTGTGAATGACCTGACACATACCTCCCTGGACTACATGACATGAGACAGTAAGGAGCTCTCTGAGCATGTAGCCCAAGACAGTGTGACCCTGACCTTGAGTAGCATCTTACCCTCACCAAGAATGATGCCACAATATCAAGGCAAGATGATCCCTTCCAACAACTGACTGACGTACTGGTGTCATTCACAGGTAAGCCAATGCCTGTCATCTTGGGGTGGTATGCTGTACAAGCCACAATGCTTTGCTAGGGACAGCTTGCACCTGTCACCCCTGGACTTTTGGATTTTGGCAGAGGCTATTGCTACATCCATAGTGCCTTTATTAGGCAAGGCTCATAAGGCAAACCCACATCCATTCGTATCACAAAGGATGAGGAAGTAAGAGTGATGCTACTCAACACCAGAAGTCTAGACCTCTGGGTACACGCACTCAAAACCCTACTTAGCATTATGGACATCGATATCTGTGCAGTAACAGAAACCTGTTTCAGGTTTCCCAGGAGCACACCAGCACTACCAAGTTATACCTGTTACCATTCTTGTCAGCCCCAACACTTGGACCAGACAACAAAGGAGAGGTAGTATCAATATTCAACGCAGATTCCCACACCTCCACATTGGTGGCAAAGTACCACATAGGTGTTAAGCCATTGAGTACAGAAGACGTAATTGGGGACCTGGGGAACAAACTTGATAGCAATCTGTCATTTGTCAACCACATGGCCAACGTGGATTGAAAGACATGTTATACAGCCCAGCTAATCATGAGGGATTCACATGTACGGCAGGGGAGGTCATTGTGCCTCTTTACTCATCCATCATCAGGCCTATAATTGCGTACAATGCACCTTTTGGGATGTACCTAACCAGACACCTACAGCAACTGGTAAAGGCCAACAGTACCTCATCAAGAGGATCAAGGGCTCAAACAGATGCCATATGCTGCCCAGTTAAAGGAAATCCAGCTGGACTCAGTGGCATACTGCCTGTTCAGAGGCAATCTGTGCCTGCCATATACAGCCATGTCCAACCCAGAAGTAATGAACATGCTGCACCTCGGGAAATCAAAGTCCCATACAGCCACACACTCAGGAGACCTGAACCTCAGCACTGACATAAATAGGACATGCTGGAGGGGCATATTCCTAACCCAGAGGCTCCCTTCACTCTGTAATGAACTCACACTACAGGTTAGGCAGAGTCCCTCATTGACTCTCTTCCATAGAAATCTGGATGAGTGGATGGAGATCATAGTTGTACCCCGGGTATCACTTCTATGTTACTGTTAGACAGAGGCACAGTATACTAATGTCGGAAAAGGGCATAGCAGCATAAATTGTAATTGGGTGGCGAAAGACAAACACATTCTACTAGGCTTATCAATGCCCTAGGGCAAATAGCCTAGTATGAACCTATGAACCTATGTGTACTGCTATAGTACTTCTGCCATATGTTGCATGTGTGTGTGTTGTGGGGGATTCACAGGTAATGGCCAGATATTTCTGCACAGGCGACACATCTGAAACACTCTGGGTGTTCATCCCTACATACTGTATGTGTGTTGCCATCCAACCCTGTGATGTGGACACACATTACTCAGCCTGGATATACATATCCCAACAACACCACAAGCACAGTACACTACCTTGCTATGTATGCATGTAATTACACAGTTATTCACTAGTTAGGACTGTGATGCTATCCATGCAGCCCATTGGGCCAGTGGAAGCCACAACACACACTGCTGGCCCCTTTGCAAAAGCTTACCACAGACATCCCACATAGTGCATGTACTGTGCACACACATATCTAACCCAGACCGTATGCACACCACTTATTTATCCTGTCCAGTGGACTACAGATACAGGCACATTGTATAACAATAGCAGGAGGCTACTGCAGCACAGGCAGATTCACATAAAGGCAAGGCATCTGTGGTCATCAGTGTTAGGATGCTTCACATTCACCAAATGCACAGATATTGGCAACATTGTTGCAGACAGTTTAGGTGCAGGTACCCCCCCATTCTCCTACACAAGTGGAATTAGTTATCACAGATGACTGTAACCTCCCTATCATCTCACATGTCCAGGTGAGGGCCACCCTCAACAGTGCAGAACACATAGCATCACTGTTACAAAATGGTATCCCTGGATGTGTGCTGCATTCACCCCTGGAGGATAGAGCACCACATTACAGACTGATATTAATCCCTGGCCATACTACAGGATATGTACCCAAACAGTGCCATACATACACAGTGGTCCCACACCAATGAGGAGTAACCTCTACTGACCCTGGGAACTACTGCATCATATGCACAACTGGCCTTGTGTTCTAAGCTATGGAAGTTTTAAGTATGGGCAACATGTACAGCAATATTACATATGTATATATTTCAGGACTATGTACACACAACCTATCTCATGGACATACCTATAGATAGTGAACTATGATACATTTGGGGGTGTCACAGTGAACACAGTATTAACCTGCTACTTTGTATTACCTGTGTTTGTGGCAGCTGTTGCTGTGTCAGTGGTGCTGCTTGCTGCTTGCTGTTTGCTGCTGCTGCTGCTGGTTTTGCTGCTGGCTGTCTTTATATTTTTTATTTCTCTCTCTATCTCTTTCTCTCTTTCTCAGTAGGTTTTGTGCAATGACTGTATTGCATGTGTGGAGTGTGGGTACTGGATGCTTTTGTAGGTATCTGCATAGGTCCATGGCTTGCACCTGTCACCCTTAGGCTTCCGGATATTGGCAAAGGCTCTTGCCACCCCCATAGTGCCTTTTTTAGGCAAGGCTCAAATTCTAAACCTACCACCCTACAACACAAAAAAGTAAAAAAACTAAGGGTAATGCTGCTCAATGCCAGAAGTCTCAATCTCAAGATGCACGCACTCGAGGCCCTTCTCAGTATGGAGAACATCGATGTCTGTGCTGTGACAGAAACCTGGTTCAAGGCTCCTGAGAGCACCCCAGCACTAGCAGGTTTCACCTCATATCATGCATTCCGGCCCCAAAATCCGGACAACACTAAGAAAGGAGGGTGTCCATATTCATAAAGGACACCCACACCTCAAGGTTGGTGGCAACGCCACGATGCATCGGAGACCATCCAGGTGCAATTAACCATAGGCAAGACTGCTCTGCAATTTGTAGCATGTTACAGGCCACCCTCTCAAACTCAGGAACCTCACATGGCCTTCCTGAAAACAATGGAGGGGATAAATGTATCTCCAAACACCATCATACTAGGTGACTTCAACTACCCTAATATAGACTGGGAATACTACTCAAGCCCAAACACTCTAGCCCAAAGGTTCCTGGAGTTCATAAACTCAAATGCCATGGAACAACTAGTCACCATCCCCACAAGAAGAGAAAACATACTTGATCTCATCATCACGAACATGGGATCACAATGTTCAACACCGGAAGTATACCCCTCACTGGTGAGATCAGATCATAAACTAATCTCGCTGGAGCTCCTCATCCTGCCCCCACCTGAAATAAAAAAGACCACAGTGAAAAACTTCTCAAAAGCCGACTTCACACTTCTAAAAACTAGTGTGGTCTCCTTTAAGGCCCCTGAGCCAGTGGTAAACATTACTCAAACCGCTGAATCACTTACAAATGCCTTCTACCAGCACCTACAGGACTGCATGGATCAGGCAATCCCAAACAAAACTAAGACTCTTTGTACCAAAGGCAAGCGTCCAGTCTGGTGGACCCCAGCCATAAACAAGCTCTACAACAAAAGGAGGAAGCTACTACAAGATAGAGCAAAATCCTTGAAAGGTAAGACACCTTTGATCATTATAAGTAAAAAACTAAGAGCTCTCATAAAATCATCCAAGGCAAATTTTGAGAGAAAAATCGCCAAGGACTCAAAAGACAATCATAAGGCCTTCTTTAGCTATGTTAGAAACCTAGGAGGAAACTCCCAGATATGCTCAGAATTAGTTCAAAATGATGTGAAGATTACTGAACCTACACACATTGCCAACATACTGGCTGACAGGTTTAGTGCAAACTTCTCCCCCCCCCCCAAAAGGAGAGATATCTATTCCAGAGGATTGTAGCCCCCCAAACATCTCCCAACGCCCAGGTGAGAACTGCTCTCTCCAAAGCAAAAAACACAGCATCCATGGGACCGGATGGTGTCCCCGGCTGTGTGCTTCACGAACTCAATGAGGAATTAAACCCGCAGTTAGGACAGCTGTTTAATCTTAGCCTCACCTCAGGATACGTACCCAAGGAGTGGCGCACGGCGACTGTGGTCCCACTTCACAAGGGCAGTGCCTCCACCGACCCTGGAAATTACCGTCCCATTAGCTTGACAAGCCTTATCTGCAAAGCCATGGAGAGGATCATAATGGAACTCATAAATAAAGACATAGGGAACTTGCAGACTTTGGATCCAACCCAGTTTGGCTTTGTCAAAGGCAGATCATGCCTTTTAAACTTGGTTGACTTTTTCGAGACAGTCACCAAGGCCATTGATGAGGGAAAGGCAGTCCATACAGCCTACCTTGACCTGGCAAAGGCCTTCACACAATACCCCACTCAGGTATCATCAAAAACTCATCAGCTTGAATGTAAACCCATACATCACAAGATGGGTTGCAAACTGGCTAAGTGACAGAACCCACAGGGTCAGAGTTGCTGGAGCCATGTCAGACTCAAAGCCTGTCACAAGTGGTGTCCCACAGGGCTCAGTCCTGGGTCCACTCTTGTTCGGCATCTACTCTTCTGAAGTACAAGCAAACACAGGAGGGTTATGGCTGACAAAGTTTGCAAATGACTGCAAACTGCGCCATAGTAAAACACATCTGACACAGATATCCTTCAGAAGGGCCTCACAGAAACGGATAACTGGTGCCAGAGCCATGGCCTAAAGTTAAATGCCAAGAAATGCATAGTCATACCCTTCGAAAAACAAGGTTACCCTAGCTACCATATAGGTGGCAATCCACTGAGCACAGAAGAAGTCATCAGGGATCTGGGGACCCAGGTTGACAGTAGCCTTTCGCTTGACACTCATGTTGCTAAAGTAGTTAGGAAAACCTTCTACATTGCCCACCTGATCATGAAGGATTCACATCTAGATCAAGGGAGGTCATCGTCCCCTGTACTCATCACTCATTAGACCTATGATTGAGTACAATGCCCAATTCGAATGTATCTGACCCGACACCTGCAGCAGCTGGAAAGGCCCCAAAAGTTCCTCACCAAAAGGATAAAGGGTCTCAAAAATATGTCTTATGCTGCCCGACTGAAAGAACTCCAGCTCTATTCAGTCTCATACCGCTTGCTCAGAGGTGACCTGTGCCTGACATATAAGGCCATGTCAAACCCTGATTTGATGAATATGCTTCACCTCAAACAATCTAGATCCCTCAGAACCACAAGGGCGGGAGACTTAAACCTTGACACGGTTATTAATAGAACGTGCTGGAGGGACAGATTCATCACCCAGAGACTCCCTATGCTGTGGAACAAAATCCCGGTACATGTGAGGCAGAGCACCTCGCTGGCCTTGCTCAAGAGGAATCTTGACCAATGGATGGGGGATCAGAGATATACCCCAGGGATTACTTCAGTGTCACTGCTTGACAGAGGCACAGCAAAATAATAGGCATAGTTTTATTCAAACTAAAGGGGTGGCGAAAGCCAAATAACTATGGGCTAGGCTTATAAATGCCCTTGGGCAGATAGCCTAGTATGAACTTATGAACCTATGAACCTATGATGGCCTCTGCACTAATTGTAAGGCAGCATTTGCTAATTGCATGCAGCCAGTAGTGTACTGATTGCATGTCTCACTGTGATTTCAGGACAGTGCTATAAAAGGGTATGTGAGATAGGCGTTGCCTTTTCAGATTGTAAGAGCGTGGACCATGCTGGTATGCTGTTGACAGTGTTCTGTGAGTGTGAAGGTTAGTACGTCTCTCATGCTTCATGCTGTGTTGTAAATTCAGGTTGCTGCATTTCTCTCGCCTGTTCCCTGTAGTGAGTGTGTATGCATACTGACACCTACGACTATATTTCATATGTATTGCTATATATACATATATATATATATATATATGTGTACATATACATACTTTCATATATGTACATTAGCTGACAATATTGGGTACAAGCTAACAATTTGCAGGGCTGTTTCTGTTAACACTACACTAGTATGGGAATCCAGTAATTGGGACAGTAAAAGTCTGTCTGACATGCTTAGGGTAGTACACATACTATTTTGCCTTTATCTTCATTCCTACTATTACATGTTCCACTTATTTAGCACTATATTCCTGTATGAGAGTCATGGCTTACTGGTAGGTCATACAGACTAGTGTTACAATGGTCTTGTGGTAGGGCCTACTAGTATGCTTATATTTTGCTTTCAAATTGAGTATAGGGCCTATCAATCAAAGTGCTGGGGGCACCTTTAAGCAGTTAAAGGGGTTAGTAGGTCTCACAGGAGTCAGGCTGTGTTGCAGATTCTGGTTGCTGCATTTATCTTCACTGTTTCCTGTAGTGAGTGTGTATGGATACCGACACCTACCACTATATTTCATATTAATATATATATATATATATATATATATATATATATATATATATATATATATATATATATATGTGTGTACATATACATACTTTCATATATGTACATTACCTTACATTATTATGTACAAGCTAACAATTAGCAGGGCTGTTACTGTTAACACTAAACTAGTATGGGAATACAGTTGTTCTGGCATTACAAATCTACCTGACATGCTTTGGGTAGTACACATCCTATATTACCTGTATATTGATTCCTACTATTACATGTTATATTTATTTCAGCACTATGTTCTTGTATGAGAGTCATGGCTTAGTGGTAGGTCTTACAGGCTAGTGTTACCAAGGTTTTGGGTTTGGAACTGACAGTAGGAATTTTTTTTCTTTCAAACTGAGTATAGGACCTGTCAATCAAAGTGCTGAAGGCACCTTTACGCAGTTAAAAGGGTTATTAAGTCTCACAGGAATCAGGCTGTGTTGTAGATTGTGGTTGCTGCATTTATTTTCACTGTTTCCTGTAGTGAGTGTGTGAATACTGACACCTACCACTATATTTCACATGTATTAATATATATATATATATATATATATATATATATATATATATATATATATGTGTGTGTGTGTGTGTACATATAATACTTTCATATATGAACATTACCTTACATTATTATGTACAAGCTAACAATTAGCAGGGCTGTTTCTGTGAACACTAAACTGGTATGGGAATCCAGTAATTCAGGCATTAAAATCTACCTGACATGCTTTGGGTAGTACACATCCTATATTGCCTTTATATTGATTCCTACTATTACATGTTATATTTATTTTAGCACTATGCTCTTGTATGCGAGTCATGGCTTAGTGGTAGGTCATACAAACTAGTGTTATCAGGGTCCTGTGTTCAAGACTGACAGTGGGAATTTATTTTTCTTTCGAAATGAGTACAGGACCTGTCAATCAAAAGTGCCAAAGGCACTTTTAAGCACTTAAAACCAGGTCTGCGCTCATTTGCGCGGAGCTCACGCATGCGCACTAGCGGTGAGCTCCGCACACACAAGTGCACACCCGCGCTATTTTCTTTAAAAGAAAAGAAAAAGGGGTGACAGGAAAGTGGTGAAAAAAGGGTCACAAAGAGGGTAAGACAGTAGGGAAACAAGCTTGGTATTTGCAGGAAGGATGTAGGTGAGGCCCATAGCTGCCCATGTCTTTCTCAGCAACAGCTGTGCATTTGTATGCAATTTGGTGTGACATTTGGAACCTTCCACCCCTGAGAGAGGTGTCAGGACAACATTAATACCTGTTGTACAGCCAATTGTAGTTAACAGTTTCGATGTCCAGCGGACATGTGTGCAACATGGACAGCTATGTATGGGGCGTAATTTTTTTGTGGGTACAGAGTGCCCTTTTTTTTGTTTTTTTATCAGGTGAGAGTGGTATGTCAGGTGAGGTAGTCAGTATAGCTGGGGAGGTAGGTTAACAGACAAGACAGACAAGACGCATACAGGGGCGGTGTATGACACATGTGGGGGGTTACACAATTGACGGGGACGGAGGTTGGGATATCCAAGACACATGAGCCCACAGATGGCAACAGTGGAACTGATATCCCCACCCATAGGCAGTTGCCACTGTTCCTTCACAGCCCAGGATTGGATCTCCCTTCGCACCACAGACCGGACACCTTGGAGGGTGAGTGGACGTGCTCCTCCGGCCACGCTTGCAGAGGGGGACGGGCCCCATCCCCTGCAGCGCTTCCACCCGAAGGTGGCACAGGGCCAACGGAGGAGGGTCCGGCCTGGGCACTAGTGCCAGGTGCACTCGCCAGCTGAGGTGGGAGAGGTGGGTCCGCTGGGACCTGCCTTCCCAAGCGTTCTAGGTTTGTGTGTATGTTATGTTAGTTTGGGTTAGTGGCATATTATTCCATTCAAATTAGTTGTAACAGCATGCATTGGCATTCCCATTAAACAAACACCCAGATATTAGCACCATTGAACAACGGGCATATCAATATCACATGCATTATTTGAATGGAAATACACAATCAAACAACATGCAGGGTTGATTAATGGCAACAGGCCATCAGGTTTGCATGTATGACCAGGGCACATGCAACAACAGACATGCATATATTTTTGAAACAGGACAAATGTCCATGGTTAATGAAATGTTCACATACCATTATTTAGTGGGTTTTTTAATTTGCAATTATAGGGTGGGGTGGAGAAAGAAAATGATGACACATTCATAAATTATACATTGATATACATTTGTAATAGAAACACAATTAACTTGTGGGTGATACTTTCCAAATGATTTTTACTTGACTGTCATGCTAGACCTGTTACAGATACATCACTATCCTAGTTATTTTGAATTTGATCAGATACATCATCCTGCTACACTTTGATGACAGGGCAGGGGACAACTATGGATGTTTAGTATGTCAGACAATCATTCATTCTATCTGCAAATTGCTGACTGTGATCACCATATACAGATTTTGGCCTGAACATTCAAGAGTCAGACACACTGAAATCAGTTTGGGATGTTAACTTTTAATTCCCACATGCATTTAGTTCTGTAGAACCACACTGAAACTTATATATTCAGGTGTTATTACTAATTTATTCATTGATACATGACCCTTTCTGTCACTCTCACACATCCTGCAATTTCACAGTTCAGGTTGGTACTTCTAGGCTTTGTTCACATATTAGACCTGTGGGGATTCCAACACTTTCAAGCAGCCTCACCTCTGTCATGATTCAGCATTTCAACAGGGGATATATCTCACATGTGATTACCTCAGATTCTGAAGCTGTACTCTTGAGACTACTGCAGGTTATACTGCATTTAATTAATGGTGGGACATCTGTATTACAGCACTATTTATTTCTATCACTTATATTTCCAATTTCACTTGCATACTGATGAACTTGTTGCAGCCATACTTGCAGACTTTTACTTGCTGCTTGCACATTCTATTACTTTTAAGCAATACACTGCAGTGCTCTGCTACATGCCACACTATAATATTTATTTACAACTACTAGGTGGGGTTACTAACCTGCATGGTGGCACAGCCGCACCAGTCTGCGGTCATGTGTCTGTCGATTCATAGACCAGACACCTGCAGCTGTAATACAAAACAAGTAATATTGGGATACACATCTCCATGGTATCAGCTAGTTGAATTCCTTACATACATAAGTAAAATGTAACTTACTCAGTAGTGGGGCTTTGGGCATATCCCGGGCCTCCTGGATCCATTGGGTCAACTGGTCTTGCTTACGTCGCTTCAGGTCCGCATGGTGGTGACGGACCTGCTCACCAGTGCGTGGAATCCCAGTAGCACTAGTAAGATCATGAGCCAACTGGTCCCATGCTTCCGCCCTGTACGCTCCCCATGAGACCTGGCCCTGCATGAGTTGGGCCTCATGATGGTGAACTAGGAGCCAGACCATGTATCTGGACTCCTCAACGCCCCACCGCTGTGCTCGAAAGCAATGTCCCTCCCCTACTCCACTCATTCTGCCTGCAGGTGTATTCTACAATCGTTTATGCTGTGTATTCCCACCTATGGGGCTTATATATGCCGATTTTCCCGCACATTTCTATGATTGGCCAGTTTAGAATTGTATCTACTTCACAGACACTGCTTTATCATGCTCCGTTTTGGATTACATCCTATATATATGCTATTTCTGCATTTCTAAGTACTGCTGTTATGGCTTAGTGGTTTAGTACCTTGACTCTAGTCCATGGTATCCTGGGTTCGAATCTGACCACTGAATTTTAATTTTTATGACTGTCTGGAAATGACTTCAGGACCTGTCAATCAAACATGCCAAAAGCACTTTTAAGCACTTAAAACCTGGTCTGCGCTCGTTTGCGCAGAGCTCACGATACGCGCCCGGTTAGCTTGTGGGCACGTCGCGCAAACGGTGTGCGCTGGGTTACAACTTAATTGGCTAGTAACACACATGTTAAACTAAGCACAGCTAGTTGCACACAGTTTGAGCTTGTTAAACCAGTGCTTAGCTCTGAGCAAGCAATTTGCAGATTGTGAAACGCTACTTAGCTACGGGCACTCTGTCTCACTGCAGTTTAGCTTTCAGTACATTTCTAACGATTTGTATTCTTGTATTACTTGGAAATATATGCTCCATTTCATTCCATTTTACAAAAGGAAATACTTTTACAGTTGTACAATACTGTCAGGGGCCTTTTTAGTGCTTATTTACAAAAAAAAAAAATGTTGTTGTGTGGGCTCGAACCTTGCCTGCCTGCTCTTAAGCCGACAACTCTACCGCTATGCTATTACTTCTTGGCTTACTTTGCATATTTAGTTCTTATATCCTTTTCCACTGACTGCTAACTGCAGTTGCGCTAGTAGCACACCCGCGTACACAAGCGCACACAGTAGCAAACATTTACGGGGTTTAAAAAAAATTAAACAGTTTTTATTTTCATTTTATAACATCTGTTCACTCTTTACATTGCTGGTCTGTGGGGTCATGTATTGTGTAGTGTGTTTAATCACATTTCCATGGCCTTCCTCGTGGCTGTTTACTTTCAGCCGTTATAGTCTTCCGGGGGCGTGTCCGCATGCAGGGCTTAGCCAACGGACACGCCCCCTTCTGTCTTACACGGACCGTGTAAGAGTTACAGTGTGATTCAGCATGCCTCATGCACCTCATGCATATGCATGACATGCTGACATCACACCATTTAACTGCAGCCTCCGTGTAAGAGTTATAACTCTTACACGGAGGCTTTCTGAATCTGGCCCATTATGTGAAATGATGGGTGGTTTCAATTTTGTTTCACAGAAGGAGTGACCAGTTTACTTTATATCGCACAATTGCAGGTTTGCCTTAATAGTAGACTTTAAATTCTGTAAATGAAGAAGGCAGTTTGGTTTCATCCACAGTGCAGCTACCCCCCCCCCCCAAAATCAGGTTGCCTGCCAGCATTTAAAAATTATAAATATTCCGGCTTAATTCACACAAATGCCTTAGCCCTTAATACAAGACTTTAAACAGAGAAGCTGAAGAGGGCAAGTCACATTATTCCACAGCTATCCTTCCTCCAATCTGGTTGGCTGTGAACAAATTAAAAATAGGAAATAATGCAGTTTATTTCACACAAATACACATGAGCTTTTAATGCTAGACTTTAAAGAAATAAAGAGGGCAAGATTTGTTTATCCACAGCAAGCTACCACTCTTGTTTATGATTACCTGCCACTGTATTAAAAAATAGTAATTATTCCTGTATTAAAAAAAATATTAATTATTCCTGTATTAAAAAAATAGTAATTATTCCTGCTTATTTGACACCAATGCACACCAGCCTTAATCTCCAGACTTTAAACTGCAAAACTGAAAGCAAGCTGTTCTCATCCAGAAAACATCTAGACATACCTCTCCTCAATCTGATTGCCAGCCTATTAAAAAAACGCACACAAAAGATAAATATTCCAGTTTACATTGCATAAATCCACATCAGCCCAGCCCTTAATGCCAGATGTTTAAAGGAGGAGAAGTTCCTTCTGGCCACAAATCCATGAGCTCACTCTCTTTGGGTTGATTATTAACACTTTAAAAATATTTCACATAAATTCACTCCAGCCCTTAATGCCAAGTAAATTTTAAACAGAATGAATCAACCGGGCAGGTTGCTTTTCTCAATAGTGTAGTTGGTCCCCACCTCATCTGGTCGATGGCCAATATGTTAAAAAAATTATAAGCATTCTTGTTTATTTCATGCAAATCCGCACCTGCCCTTAATACCTGACTGTAAACTGAGCAAATGAGGGTGACATCCACAAAATCGTTAGCCTCCTCCTATCAAACTGAATGTAAGCTTATTAAAAAAGACAAATAGTCCATACTATTTTACAAAAACCCACAACAGCCTCTAATACCAGATTTTGAACTGAGTGAATGAACACGGGATGCTCTCCCGATTCAGAACAGATATTCCCCATCTGGTTGACTGCCAGCGTATTAAAAAATAAATAATACCCCCAGTTTATTTCACACAAATTCTCACCCGCCTTTAATTTCAGGTTTTAAAGTGAGCAAATAAACAGAGCATGTTTCTTTCATCCACAGCAGTACTAATAACCACTTTCTCATCTTCTTTAATTAAGAAATAGTGATAAAACCAAAAATACTTGGTGGAGGGACACAAGCCCAAAATCAGGGACACTTTTTAAATATTACTCTTTATTCATTTAAAAATTAATAAAGCTAAAGTTTTGTACCAACATACATCCTCTAAAGCCAGACATTATTAAATTACTAAATTCCTCAAAGATCTACAGGAAAATCAAAAAGAAAAAAAGCATATCCATTGCCTCTCTCACTGAACATGGCTCGCAGTATCTCTCACTCTCTCTATCTCTGTATGTAAATAAATGGAAGAATCCTAGTGAGTAATGCAGAATGTGCTTTATTTCCCTCCTAGTAGGCAAGTCTTTCAGCTCTCATATTTGGTGCTGGATTATTTCCTCTTGCAGACACATAATAATAATAAAAAAGTTTAAAGCAGCAACATCTGAGACATTGCTCACACCTGCTTTTTTTCTTTCAGTACCAGCAAGGGGAACAGATGTGCAGAATTGCAGTGGATGCATGGTTTTAGTTTTTAAAAAAGTAATTTAGTTATGCTTGCTGGTCAGCCCAAGGGGTCCCCTGAAGGCATGGGCCCTGAGTGGCTCTCAAAATGCCACTGCTATAGTGTGCCAGTGGCCTTACATTTTGTAAGGTTTGTCAGAGGATAGCATATAGTACAAAAGTTGTATAAGGACTTTCTACAGTAGCCTGCTGTGTCTAAAAATGCTTCCACCTGATGATTCACACTACATATCTCCAGTTATTGACAGCCTCTATGTCTGTTTGGGATCTGACTATCCCTCTCCCATTCACGTTATATGCATGTCACATGTGCCTTTTGTCATACCATACTTATGTTTGCAGCTGTTACTGTAAGTCCTGCATATCTTAAACAGTCCAGCACAGTTTGTAATTTTGGTAACATTGAATCTAAATCTTCTCAGTAATTGACTTCATCATCAAGATACACAGCTGTATGCTTGCTGTGAGGTCTAAGAACATCATGCCTTGGCATTTGAACAGTGGTAGAAGCTCAGTGAAGTCCAAAGGATAAGACTGTGTAATGAAAAAGGTCTTGATAGGTGGACAGTGCTGTCCCCTCCGTGCTTTCAGGAGTAAAGAAAATCACCAGTAACTTCGATTGTATTTAAAGTGGTTATAAACTTTGCTTTGTCTAATCTTTCTATGGATATATATCAAATGTGGATATAACATTTGTTTTTTTGAAAGTCATTACAAAATTGTATGAAACAATCTATATCAGTGACCAACACAACTGATCTGTTCAATTCCATTTAGGACTCACCAATAACGTTTTTTTGGATGTTTTTAACTTTTTTGATTGCTGTTTTTGTTATGGCTACTCATGTTTTATTTAGTTTAAGATTTACCCCTCTTCCCTCAGTGCAGAGCTTTAGTATGATGCTACATTAAATCTGTTTTACCTGGTAGCTCACAACAAAACTCTACTCATCAGTATGAATTTTTCTACATAGATGATATTGATTGGGTCACCGATCCTAACCACATTATTTTTGAGACATGGATTCCAAGAAGATTACCTTGAGAGTGAATGGGTGGTTAAGATCGGAAACCCATTTCACATTTCTTTGCATTGCATCGAGTTTTATCTACTCAATATACAACTACTTGCCATAAAAAAAGACATGCAAAGTGTTTTACTGACTTTGAAAGCCAGTAAAGCCCTTAGTGAGTATTGTTAATGCTAAGTACCTAACATCTCACCTGATATTAACAGCACTTAGAAAGGTACTTAACAGTGGTTAAGCTCTGTTCAAAAGCACTGTTAACATCAGGCCTTGCACAATACTGGCATTCATCTAGGTTGTCTTTTTCATGATATTGGACTGTAATCATGGCAGTCCATGCACTACATTTCATATATGGCCTTTTTGACAAAGACTTGCCTGTTTGAACAGCAGGAATCTTATTCTGTGATACTACTGGCACTTATGTCAGCTTCCTGTCTGGCTATAACAGCAAGAATGACCACCCTGTTTTAAACGTTCTGACTCTGGCCTTTTATTATACATAGCTTCTGTTGCATATCCTCTGCTCTTTAATATGTTGCTTATCTACTGGCACAGCAATTTCTAGCATGTCCTACATGTAGGTAAAATGTATTATCTCACTTTTAAATGGGGTTTTCCTATCTTCTTTAGTTGCTTTTAGTGGGGTTTGACTTTATTCTTTTGGATATAACCATAAAGACTTAAAAAGTAAAAACATCATGGACATTCAGAAGCCATGTAGCTGAAACACTTGATGTCCTTCACTGTCTAGGTTGTTCTTGTAGTTTGTACTGAATGGTTTGCCTATATGACCTGTTTGCCTTTTGGTCTGGATGTTAGTTGGGGTAATTTGAAGGTACCTCAATATTTATGGACATCAGCTAGGATTAAAGACCCTGCATTTCTGATGTATAGTCAAACTATCCACTTAGTTTGCTCTGCTGATGAGGTCATTAAAAAGGCCAAAACATGCATGCTCACAGCTAGTGGGGTTTGACTTTATTGGCATGAATTTAACACTAAAGGTGTAAAAAGTAAAAATAAAAGTTATGGACATTCACAAAACATGTAGCTGAAACAATTGATGCCTTTAAGAGACCATTCACATATATCCAATGGACCACCATTACAGGAGATTTAAAGTATCACACAGTGAAAAACATAGTTTGGCTGGGTATTTCTTGCAGTTTTTTTCTTTACTATACCTAACAAACCTTGGTAATGTTTTCCATATGGCAACTCTAATGGGTTATACGTGTAGCCATTTGGGGTTCATAGGTAGGTACTAGGCTATCTGCCTGAGGGCATTTATAAGCCTAGCCAGAGTGTGTCAGCTTTCGCCGCCCCATTGATTAATTAACTGAGTCTCTGTCAAGAAGAGCCAATGAAGTGATCCCAGGGGTGTATTTTCTGTTACCCATCCACTTGTCAAGGTTTCTCTTGAAGAGTGTTAGTGAGGGGCTCTGCCTAATGTAGTTAGGAATTTTGTTCCAAAGCATGGGGAGTCTTGGTGACAGGACTCTATCCCTCCAGCATGTTCTATTTATTGTTGTGACGAGGTTTAGCTCACTAGAACGAGTGGCTCGCAGTGACTTGGATTTCTTTAGGTGGAGCATGTCCATCAATTCTGAGTTGGGCATGGCTTTGTAAGTTAGGCAGACATCACCTCTGAGTAAGCGATATGCCACTGAGTACAGCCGGAGTTTTTCCAGTCGGGCTGCAAAGGACATACCAGTTAATGGATGGGTAGTTAAAGTCACCCCAAATCAGGGTGTTTGGATATTTCTTGACAGACTCAAGTAGATGATTATTTTGTGAATGTAATCATTAACAATTTTCCAGAAAAAAACGCAAATTGTATGAACAACAAAACAAAAATTAGAGTAAAAAATCAGGGACAATTGAGAGGTATGACAATTTTTATGAGGAGCAGACCAAAAATATGAGGTGAAATAGGGCCACATAGGAAGTATTCCAAGTGACCTTTTCAAATACCAACACTACAAACCAGAATCAAGAGTTAATTTCTCCTTACCTGTATGAGGGACATGAACCAAGATATGGGTGTTTGGGAAACACTCCATGACATTCTCTACTGCTTGAATAAATGCAACTGGGTAACACAGGAGAGAGAGAGAGAGAGAGAGAGAGAGAGAGAGAGAGAGAGAGATCAATGAGCAATGAAAATAGAATAGAATATGTGAGGATGTGAGGTATTGCCTGCTATGCCAGTAGAAATAGGGCAGTGGATGTGTAACATATGTCAACATAAGCTAGCTGGAGTTTTGTAAAGAATTATGTGGCATTTGTGTATCAAACTGATTTTTACAGGTTCTTGTGTTGAAAATGTATTTGTAAAGCTGCTTGTGTTAGAAAATGTACCAACAATGTATTTCAGACTATATTGTAACTGTTGAAATGAATATATTGTAACAAAGGATACTGGAAAAGAAGAGGTTAATCTCAGTCAAGTTAACTTTGGTAAATATCCGGAAATTAAGGAAATAAAATAAAATAGACTTTTTTTGCTCCTTCTACCTTGTGTTGGTGGCTTTGTATTGCTGGTTCCTAGGTGCTTTATTTTGGATGTTTATCCTGAAATTAAATTACTTAATTTAGGCCATAAATATTGTATCTACAGTTCTCAAGGCAGCCAGAGACAAAAAGTCTGTACTAGGAAGCTTTCTATATTGTATTTAGCAGTGAACTAATTGCTAATCTGGAAGGGTGAAAGTTTGAGATTGTTTTATTTATTTATTTATTTATTGCATTTCTTTACTGGGAAAGTCCACTGGGCCTTAAAGAGCCAGTTTTCAGTGGAGGCCCAGGGAGAAAAGCTCCAACAGAACATAGATCCAGATGCTATAACACTTCTTAGCAAAGCTCTGTCTGTGTGTGTGGTAACACATATGTGTGAGATTTCAGTTCATTTTTAGTAAAGGGGGGTAGTATGGGAACCAGAAGCCAGATAACCAGATGTATGTGATATCATTCCATAATCCAGCACAGAAATTATGTTTTAATACTGCATGAGACTGAAGTCTCAGAGCAATCTGTTTTTAAAACCTGACAAAGTCCAATGCTCTGTTCTTTAATTTGGGTAAATGATATTTATTTTTCTGTTTCTACTGAGGCACAAATATTTCTGCACAATTCCACCTCAGCTGCATTGTTATATTAATCTTTCTGTTTTTAAGTTTACTTTAATGATATTTTTTCTTTCTTCCTTCTGAGGCACAAATGTTTTTGAGCTTGATTTTTCCCACCTCTGTTGAACTAGTAGCTATTTCCTTGACTTGGTAAACTGTAGCATATCCAAAACACAATCACTAAACATGATAAAATAGTAGTTGAACATTGCCCAGATTGTAAGATTATGGCAGTAACTTTGTACTGGTTTCCTATGGGAGGCTCCAAAGTTCCAAAGTACCTTCATATGTGAACTGATTAGATGCTTCCTGCTCCACTGGTTTCTCCTTAATTTGGGTATCCATTAGTCTGTCCTGTTGTGTTGTTATCTGGGTTAAATTTTCTACACTAAACCCTTCACTTTGCAAGTACTCCATAACCTCAATTTCTATTTCTTTAACTTATTCATTACTAATCCCCTTTTTTACTTTTCCTCTGTTTTCTTATTTTTAATATTTTAAAATTTTCCATATCCAGATGCCTTTGCCTGTATTTCTCTTCAAATATATTTGGTGCTGCTTTTTTGTATTGGTTTGTTTTGCTTTCTCCTTTGCATAAATATTGCACCATATTGAGTCTCTTTTTCTTTCCCATGTCCATATTTCTTCTTCAGATGTCTGCTGATCCTCTTGTTTCTCCTTACTTTGCGGACTAGTTGTTCCATCATGCTGTGATGTGACATGTGTTAGACTTTCTACACTGAATCCTTCACTTTGCAAATATTCCATAATGTTGGCTTCTATTTTTGTTAACTTCTACTTGACTAATCTTCTGTTTTACATTCCCTCTTTGTGATATTTTTTTTATTGTGAAATTTTCCATATCTGGATGCCTTTTCCTGTATTTCTCTTTATCTTTGGGGCTGCTTTTTTGAGTTGATTAATTTGGCTTTCTCCTTTGCATAAATATTTCATCATATCAGAGCTCTTTCCCATGCCCATATTTCTTTTTTATAACCTTCAAAGGTCTCTAAGTTTTGTTGTTTAAATTTTCTCACTTCCTCAGTCACTTCTTTTTTCAAACAGCACAAGGTTTCTTGGTCTACATAGTGTTTTTCATGGATATGTTCTATTAATGAACACAACGTTTTATTTGAAGCTTCTGACAGTTTTTCTTGTGGAAGTATTTTTTCTTTCCTCTAATTTCTCCCTTAATATTTTCATATATCTTTTATCTGGAAATTCTGGGCTTCTTCCTTAATAGTAACAGCGCATAATTTCTTTCTTATCCTCAATAGTCCACTCTATTGTCATTATGGCTTTTTTTTTGGCCTATCAGTTTTTGTGATTTTTGTGGACTACTACTTCCTTCTACAACAAGGGCACCATCCTCCCCCTGGGCCTGGCCTAGCTCCATTATAGGAATATTTCCATGTCTTGAGGATTGTACACTGTCATTTTTTCCAGTCCTTGTACCAGTGCACCTACCAGCATAGGGCACTTTTTTATTCTGAGACTTATACACCCAGCTATCTTCTTTAGTTTTTGACCTGCTTCTTTCCACAATATATGCTATATAAAACACAGTCTATATATCAGTGTCGTCTTGGTGAGATTTTATGAAAAACGGGGTCCACCTTGTGAAGGTACTTACCAAGACTTGAGTACGAATTCAATTCCAGCAATCCTTCTCTCCTTTTACTGATTTTATCACTGTCCTATATGCACCTCAGTGTATCCTACTATATAATGTCTTTTAAGATCTACAACAATGCAACGATATCCCTGCTTTCATGTGTAACTCCACTGTGTCCTCTAATGTCCTGTCTGTTAAGATCCATAACATCACAATGACATCCACACTCCCATGTGCATCCCCCATTGTGTCCTGCAATATGATATCAGGTAGGATCCATAATATCACAGTGACATCCACATTCTCATATGTCCTGCAGTATCATGCCTGTTATGTTCCACAGGAACATGGTGATATTCTCACTCTTGTGTGGTCTTAGTGTGTCATGCTGCATTAGGTCTGATAGAATCTATAATATCACAGTTACATCCATGCTGCCATGTGTACACCCACAGTGTGTGCTGTTACATGATCTCCCTTAAGATCCACAAGATCACAGTAACACACAAGTACAGACACACACACACACACACACACACACACACACACACACACACACACACACACACACACGCACACACACACACACACACTTGGAGTAAAGTGCCTATATCTGTGTTAAAAACATTTTCCCTCTTTCTCTGCAATGAATCCATAGGAGTTTATTTAACAGTTTGTCAGCTATTGCAAATGTTGATTTATATATTTATTTTGGACAGCTACTTCACTTGACAAGAAACATGTGTCCAACTTTCAAAAGAATTTACTGTAAATAACAAGAAGTCAGTCATGCTTTTATCTACTATTATCATATATTTTCTTTCTTTGCTCCTAGAAGTACGACTAGTAAATGGCCCTCATCCATGTGCTGGAAGACTTGAGCTCTATCATGACAATAAATGGGCCACAGTGTGTGATTATAACTGGGGAATGGAGGAAGCTGCAGTTGTCTGTAGAGAACTAGGATGTCGTGATCCTGTTTCAGCACCAGGGACAGCTCACTATGGACAAGGAACTGGACCAATAATGCTGGATTATGTGAACTGTACAGGATCTGAGTCCTCACTGAAACAGTGCACATTCAGTCCATGGAAAGTGCATAACTGTGACCATAGTAAGGATGCCGGAGTTCAGTGCAGCGGTACTTTCTTGGTTTTCATTTAAACTGATACAGTCATATTAGTAAAGCTAATAACATTTATTTTATATTTCTGCATATCAGGTTACATATTTATTTATATGGGTGCTACTGAGTTCATAAAATATTGTGATCATCACACCAAAAAAATGGCAGTGCAGCTGATCAAAAGTCAGATAATTGTACATTACTCAATTTTTTTTTCTATGTGTGAGATCAAGAAACAATATGAATTGAATAATTTACTCTTTTTTCCATTGAAGAACAATCTCAGCATTGCTATATATATATATATATATATATATATATATATCTATATATATATATATATATATATATATATATATATATATGCAATGAAGATGATTGATTGTGATATAAACATCCTGACATGATCACTGGAAAGGAAATTTAGCAATGATGAAATATACAATAAGAGTATGTGCATAATGTGAAGGTGTACAAAATGAGCTACTTGAATATAACTGTCAGCTTAGATCTCAACCAATCAGGGACACATAGAAACAGGCCCATGAACAACATTAGACAGAAGCAGCAACAATCATGGACAATTTTAAAATAATACCACCATTTATCTGTGACACTGACATAAAATATGTGATGGTAAGATATTATACATGTTCTGCAGGAACTTGTATAATTGTATTTATTTCTCAGTAATGTATAAGGGGAATTCAACACATCTTCCTCAAAAATGGCAACTTTTTGAGGTGTTAAGAGCAAGACAGTTACACCTGTAAGTTAAGTTAGGGGAAATCCTGTCCAGCTGAGAGGTTTGCATGATACATCAGCCACAATCTACACCTTCAAGATTATAACTCATGCCATCAATGTTGTCAGTGAGTGTGTATTTACTAGGTACATTACAGAAAATCACACATGCATCTTGCAGAACACCTTGAAGGGAAGTCTGCACTGTCAACTTCTAATGGCTATGCATCACAAAGAATACTTACATATGGATGACAAGGTATGGGACCCCACTGTGCCAAAAGTGTTACACTTGAATAAAGCATCCCTGGATGACATAGATATTGGGCATATGGGTAACACCACTTAAAAACAACACTAGTATGAGTGGATTTTTTACACCCAGCTGTGTATTACATGCATCTGACACATGTAATAGCAATTGACGCTGTCTGCAGCATCTGCAACTGATGTGTGAACTCAGAAGTGATCCACAATAATGAATGGTACAGCACTATGTGTGAGACTCATGACAATGTATCAATTATGCTCATGTGCATAGAAACTCCTGCACTGCAAAGTCAACCTTCAATGAGTGAGAAAGCTCTCACTGTTATATTATTCACATATCAAACAATATATGGAGCACACTTTCCATCAGCACATGTCAAACCCAAGACATGTGCCACACAATCATTGTCACCCTGACATTGCCATGGAAAACATTATACTAATATGAAATCCTGAAATGCATGCACATGTCTTTATGCAAACTATAAAGTGGTAATACTAATGTGCTGTACTAGTATGTACGTGACACTGTACAGCCACAGTGTAGCTGTACCTAGGATACAATTGAACTTCATAGTTTTTAGGTGAATAGGAGAGTACTTGACTAATGTCCCAAGATCCCATAAAGGCCTAGCCATATTTAACCTGACTTGCACAATTTTCAATAGCTATATAGACAATGTTCACACAGGGATGTACCTATGCTATGTTATTTAATACCATATACCTCTATCCATGAGGGACATGGGCACAACACCAGGAGTACAGTCTTGATTAAACATCCATTTATATATGATGCACTTGAAGAGGCTCAGGAAAGGCCTTTGCTCTGGGCCTTTCCACTGAGGTTATATGTATAACTCCACTGTGCATGGTGGTTCTGCTTTGTGGGGGAGACTAATATTGTCACATACTGTTTCTGCTCAATGCTACGTGCTTGTTTTAGCTGAGGAGGTTGTGCCTCCATTTTAGGGGGGCATCCTCACCTCAGCTGTCACACAGCAGTGTCCACCTCTTATTGTATAGCCTGCTAATGGCAGTTGTCCACTAGGCAGGTTTGCTGTGCCATGAGGAGCTCTTGATGCTCCTGTCAGGTAGAGCCAAGCATATGCAGTTGTACTGCTGCTTACATAAAGCATGGGTGTAAGGCTTTGTATACTTGCCTGTTCCATCTGAGGGGGGAGGTGCAGCCAAGCTATGTAAACCATCACATAGGAGGTAATAAATTGCTCTGTTGATGTATATTTCTGTATTTTCTGCAAGGGGGCTTAGGTCTGACACTTAGTTTTAATGAGACTAATCTGTGTTCAGATATCACCAGGGAGGACCTTCCAGCGGGGAGTTGTAGTGGTCACCCATAATGGTAAACACATGATGCACTATATTGGCTACCCTTGTGGGGATGTCATGCCACTGGTCCAGGGCATTTTAGTTAAGGACATGGATTAACATTTGGGTGAGTGAGCTTCAGCATGACTAAGCAACACAGTTGGTGGGTATTTAATCTCACCCCAAATCATGGTGTACTGATATATCTTGATAGACACAAGTAAATTCAAATAAGCACAGTGGGTGTCTAGATTCATGGAGCTGCTCCTGTAACTGGCAATGGCTTGATTAGGTGCCCTTCCAGCAGTGAATAGCACCTGCAGTGTGTCTGGGAAATCACAGTGTTTCACTAAATCTGGATGTGCATCTATCCTTAATGAATATGTATACACTGCCTGCATTACCTTGCACACTATCATTTTGAGGTCTCAACATGTGGAAGGATGTGTAGTCTGGTATGGCTGTGGTGCTATCCAGAGCTATGAACCTGATGTTTTTGACTGCACAAATGTCTGCATATTCCCAGGTGGGGACACCTTCCATAGGTTGGGGTTCATTGTTGCCATTCTCAGCATGTAGCAGCATATCCATGATGCTGTATGAAGATGGCATTCTCATTAGAAAGTTTTCCTCCAGATAGTGCATATAAGATGCATTCTGAGGGTTTCAGCAGCCTTGGCCAGTACTCAGCATTGATGTCTGTTTAGCACGTCCTCCCAGACGGACATGTAGTGGATCCCCTTACAATGACACCACATGCTAAGGCAATTATTGATGTCCATCATTTTCCATGTGTATTGAGCCATCATTCTAAGTGAGGGTCAAATGCAGCTGAAAGCTATGGGCATACCCATGAGAGATGCAGAGTATTGTGGATTTGGCAATACATTTATCAGGCAATTACTTTTTCATTCCTTATTTCAATAGTTGACTGCAGTGACATTATCAAACATGCAGTGGATACAGCCCTACTGCAGTTATTTGCACACATTAGTTATCAAATCACAGTCCTTATTGCTTATTGGTATTGTTTATTGTTAATTGCATTAAAGTTATCAGAAAATACCTATACTTACCACACTCACAATCTATCCTGGCCAGATGTCCGTGTGAGACTGGATGTTGCCAGCCCATTCAGCTGCAGCTGTTGGAAGAGGAACACAACCATTATGCTTACCAGTTTTACACGGATTCAGCTTGTATTTTAGTAAAGTAGTAACAGACATACTTGCATATCTGTGGGACATGCCCAGCCTAGCCTCTTGGACACAGGTGTCCAAGCTTCCCCTATTCCTTTGCTTCAGGTCATCATAGTGGTGACAACACTGCTCACCAGTGTGGGGGCTACCAGTAGCATTGATATGATCCTTACCAAACTGATCCCAGGGTTCAGCTTTACATTCTGAGCCCTGGTAATCACCCTGCAACAGCTGTGGTTCATAGTTCTGGACCAGAAGTCCAGCAAACATTCTGGACTCCTGTACACCCAACCTCTGTGCCCAAAAACACACTCCCTCACCATCACCACCAGGCATTTTGACAGGTTAGTAAGACTCCAACAAATGCTGCAGAATTCTGACTATTGGCCTTTATATAGGCTGTTTTCCCACCCTTACATTTCATACTGTAACATTTAAAAAAGCACCTTATTGCTTAGCATTGCACAAACCTGCTTAGCTGAGTTGAGCATCACGTAAACTCACACAGCCGAAGCTTAGCAACATGCAAACAGGAGTAGCTGTTGACCATTTTTAAGCAGGGCTTAGCACCATGCAGCTTTTCCAAATGTAACATTTTTTTTTAAATTAAACTGCCCTTTAGGCTAACTCGCACATTTCCACAGCAATAAATTTAAAAAGGTATGACTTCTGGGGATTCAAACTTGAGACCTATAATACTTTAGGGTGGGACTCTACCTGTGTAGCTACTTGGATAATGAGAAAACCAGTATACCTTCACATATACTACTAAGCTACCTGTTAGCATTCCTAAGCACCGAGCCAGGTCACGCAAACGGCCATTCAAAAAAATAAATAACATATAAACACAGAGACAAAACCCATAATTAATTACATGTGGTTTCTATTTTTAGATGTCTGGCAGGTGTCACTTGTGCATGTGTAAGCACAGCTCAGCATTGCTGTGCTCTGCACCATGCAAATGGGCATTAAAAGAAACCAAAATAAATAATTAATTACATCTGGTTTCCATTTTAGATGTCTGGCAGGTGTCAGCTGTGTATGTGTAAGAGCAGTATGGCACTGCTGCGCTCCATGTTGCACCATAAAAATAGGCATTAAAAAAATGCAAAAAAAAATAAAATTCAGGCATATTTCTACACTGGTAGTGTACATTACAGGGATTCTTATCCTGTACATGCCAAATGCCCGGGAATTCCCTGGACAATCCACAACCATGAGACAGCCTCTACACTACTGCCTACACAGATTCAATATCCTTGTTTCTGTTATCTCTCTCAGCAGCACGCCATGATTAATACGCATAGTGCGCTGCCAAGGGTGAACTGTGGCCATGTACATGGGTACATTCTGTGTAGGCCCTGCATGAAGCCGACACAGTTTTATTGAACCCTGGAGTAAAAGGGTATTTTAAAGTGAAGAAGAAGTTGTGGTGCTTTAGTGAGTTGCTTCTTTTCATATTGTGATGTTTGTGTGTATCTTTATTTTCCTAAAAGGCATTAACCGAGGCACTTGAGCTTTTATGATGTTTTGTTATATAGAGTATAGCGGGATATATAGAACCTCTGGTATGTTTGCTTTGTCAGGCTGGTTTAGTAATAACATAGATATGGAGGCAGCCATAAACAGTGGTTAATGCTTAGGTAATCTGGGCATCACGGATTCCTTCAACTATTGAAAAGCTTCTTGAACAAGTGGATTTTGTCTGAATTATTTACTACACTTTCGGATTAGTGTACTGTTTAACTGCAGTATGACAGTTGGAATAGTCCCTAGATTCTCAGCCTGGAGCCCTTCCCTTCCATAGTCATTTGAGGCATTTCAAAGTCATTACCTGAAAACTTCAGTACTTTTGTTATCTTGTGTGAGAGACTTGGGGGGAGAATAAAGATGGCACTGAATGGTGGTGTAAGAACAAGGACATTGTGAAATATCATGAGATGACCTGATGCATAATGCATAGAGAAATGGTTCAGCAACTGGTTCTCAAATACATAAGTCTTTAGTTTGATGCATGAAGGTCTTGAGACTGGAACTTTAGAATATTGCATGATTTGTTGGCATGTCCTTCTCTGTACATCTGTCTGTATTTTCATTACTATGTGTTAAACACACATTAACTAATGCACATCTATTATAGTAATGTGTCAGTGATGAACCTATATAAACATACTACACTTAACTGCAATGTTATGAAGCCACAGAAATTGAAACGTTTCATACTCTCCATTTTCCATTTCAGGTGCTGATTATACAGTGACAAATATCGTAAGACTATGTATCGGTTTCTTCGTTCTCCTGCTGACTGTTGTTTTTGTAGCAGAATCAGTTTACCAAAGCAGAAGAATCAGAGCTCCTTAACAACATTCATCGTGAAAGTGGCCTGCAAGTGGCAATCTGATACCTCAACTGGTTTTCTCATTAATATTCTACATCTCTAGAAATTTTTTCCTGTACAGGATGTTTGGACATTTCACACTGACCACAGCCACAACGTCAGTTTTGTCTTTCTATAACTGAATCTGCCTTCTCTTATTCTTATTCTGTCAGACATATTGTAAGTGTCTCCCTTATTGAGATGTCCGCCATGTCGTTGGTACCTCATGGTATGCTAAAATAAGAAATTTGAATCTATGAGGGATACTTGTGATATGAACAAAATATAGTGTTTGTTTTTGCAATACATCTTCCTTTGTTATTTCTGTACCAGAACCAACTAGATGCAAAGCAGTAAAACACACCCGCATTTCAGATCTGGAACCCTTCACTGCCTAACATTTTGTCTTGCAGACAAAATAACTGTCACAGGAAGACATATTTTTCCTGTTACTGTACTACGTTTTGCTGGAGTGGCATACTCTTCCCATTAATGATGGCTTTTCTGATTTGCATACCTCTCAACTGTCCCTAATTTTGCAGAACATCCCTGATTTTGCCTCATATGTTTTTCCAGGCCCACATAAAATGCCTGATTTTCTGGTAAGTCATGCAGGATTACTGTAGGTCACTAATGCCAGGCATTAGAGTTTCACACTTCTTCATAGTTCAGAAAATCCATGTTGAGTAAAAAATGTTGTCTTATTAACTTTATAAATGAATTACAGTATTATTTAAAATGTACCTGATATGGGGCTTTTACTCTTCCATTATTTTCTGCTCTGCCAGAATTGTTGAGCAAAGATATGAAAGGCATGCTGCTAAGTGCCTGTCCTAAGCCTATCCATATCTATATAGATCTTGTATATATATATATATATATATATATATATATATATATATATATATATATATATATATTGATTTTTAAACTGCAAGGTAAATGAATTTACAATAAAAGAAGATACACACATATGCATCCAGATCCTGGAAGAGCAGTCTTAGAGTGCAGTTCTCAGAATTAAACCTTGACCTGTCCTGGTAACACATCATTAAATTGAGGTCTGTCCTGCCTGAGTTTTTGATAGTTCAGCATAAGAAAAATTATCACAGCAGTTATTTAAGAGTAGGGGAGATTTATTAACTTCTTAAAATGATTTTCTCATTTCTGTATATAATATCTACACATTATAAAAACAAAACTCTGAAAGAATAGAGTAAGATCCCTGGTGTCCTGGCATAATTTCCCCTAGTCAGTATGAATGCTACCTCAAGTCTCCCCTGAAAAGAAATGACTGGCTTAGTAGGACCAACTCAATATGGAAATAATAAGTAATAATAAATAACTACATTAAAATGTGAGGCTAACACGAATGGGAGAAGAAGTGTGTAGAAAATGCCTGGACAAGCAGAGTGAGAAAGAGAATTATGAGGCACTCAGAATGTGAAGCAGTTGGTTTTCATATGATTTTTGTTAAGGCAGAAGATGTGGGCTCTGAAGAAGAATGAGAACTAGAGATGATGGGAAACTAGTTAGTCATGCATGAAAAACTTTATTGAGACTGTAGAAGAGGAGCTGACAGAAGGCTTGCAGACAGGATGGGGTGAGCTGAGGGAGGAAGTCAGAGGATAACACGGGCAGACATTGTCAGTGGAATACAAGCATGTGGGTGTCACAGAGTAAGGTGAATGTTGTAAGGAGGGTGCAGCCATTAAAGTGAAAACAAAGAGATGGAAGTCATGGTAGAAGAAGAATTGTAAAGAGTAGCACCAAGTGATAAGGGGAGACAGAATTTAGTTGGTCAAGACTGAACTTGTACTGCAGTGGATAGGGTAGGTAGGATTCATCAGGCAGAGGGGAGAGGGAAAAAAAAAAGAACTCTTGGACTAAAGAAAGAAATAGGATAGGAAGGAGACTACATACTTCACTGGGAAAGAGGCAACCAGCAGAGACAATCGTAAATACCAAATGTGGTAGAAGAAGAAATGTTGCAGATAGTAGGCCTGGTGGTATGGGGCAGGCAGTAAAAAGAGAGGTGAACCAGAGTAGGCAAAGAGAAATGGTTTTGTGGTGGGAGACTCAATCATAAAGGGAATTAGGAGTCTATGCAAGTGAGAAAAAGAAGATTGAAGAGAATAAAGGATTGGGTTATGATGAACAGCATGATACTCATGGGTGATGTGAATCTGCCAGGAGAAGAAGGGAGATATTATTGAGGCAACAATAAAGATGGAGTTGATGTTTTAATGTTGTCATTATTTTACTTATTTATTAACCAGCTACTGTAAGTCCACCGGACACAAGTGCCCCTTTTCAGGAATGACCTCAGTGCTTATAGAGTAAGAAAACAGAGTTAGAATCAAACCTTTACCCTGGGGTATAGAGAATGGCTTGTTAACAATCAGACTTTTAATAATCTGTGCTAACTGACAGAAATGTTGATTGAAGTTTTTGACAATGAAATGCTCAGTCATCCATCTGTGTATGTCACATAACAATAATAAAAAGGCACTCAGGTTTAGGGTACCATTAGCTGACAGTGATTGAGCCATTTTGTAGATCAGAGTAACTGGAAGGATCAGAAAAATAAAAGATCAAAGTGATATTATGGGATATTAGAAATGTGGAAAATGCCATGATGATGAAGGTAATCAAGGATAAGTTAGAAGGTTGGAAGCAAATTGAGGAAATAAACTAGTTACAGGAATTGCTAAAGGATGGGTACTCAGAGTTATGGACAACAGTAAGAAGCAGAGGCAAAATTCTCAATGGATATTTAGGAATATGAGACTAGCATCATTGCAAAAGATACAGTCTACTTGAGGTGGAAGGAAGGAAGTAGAGAAGTGGAGATGTCATCAGAGAAAGACTAGCAAAAAAGGAAAACAAAATGGGAAGGACAGCAAACTGTAAAGATGAAAGGTTGATATTAGAAGGGATATAAAAGGAAGGAAGGGATATTTAGTTATGGGGAGAAAGAAAAAGCAAGCGAAGAAGAAGAAGAAGAAGAAGAATACTGTTCTTTTCTTAGCAAAGATGGAATGAGATCACAGAAGACAGGAAAAAGCAGATGAACTGAATGAATACTTTGTATCGTTCATTGCAAAGGTGGACCGGGGGGGGGGCTACCATGCTAGGGGAGAGAGAGGCAGGACAGAATGGGAGAAAAAGCTGACAGACAGCAGGATACAGTGGGAAGAGGTTCAATGGGAATAGGTTAGAGGAAACCCAGAGACCAAATGCTAACACCTGTCCTCAAAAATCTGTACAATGAGTTGTGATAACCAGTCATTGAGATCTTCAGCAGACCACTGGCTAGTGCAAGAATACCTGAGGACCAGGAAACAGCAAATGAAGTCACTTTCAGAAGGAAGGAGCAGAATAAATTAAGGGAAATATAGATCTGTTTGCTTAACAACAATTGAAGGGGACATCATGTTCATGTCATGAGAAGAATGTTGGTAGCTTGTGAGCTGTTTGTCAAACCTAATTAAGTTTTTTGACTAAACTATAAGTAAAGCTGATGAGAGACTACCAGTAGATGTAGTCAACCTGGACTTTAGCAGAGACGTTTTAGGCTCATATGTTGTTAGCATGCATACAATCCAGAAGACCACTGTAGACCTTCTAATTTCCCAAGTTCCACAAAGCACTGTATGATTAAGTGAGTTGTTCATGGTCATACAATAGGAAGAAGCAGACTGAGAGAACCATTACAGGAAGCAGCCGTTTAGTACCTCCTAACCTTAATCATTTGGGCTGACAGCCACAAACATAGGTGATGATCACAACACCACAAGACATATTCACATGCAGGAGGGAAGTTAGGATACCACTGAAATGTGGTAGATAGCTTTACAACTGAATAGCAGGATATAGAGAGTTGTGATGTGAGGGACAGTGTCAGGAAATTAGGAACAAAGGGTTCTAGTCTGGAGGCGGATGAATGCGGAGACGGATGAATGTACATTATATGTCTATAAGTAACACAGAATTTTCTTAGACCACTGGCTTCACCTTAACTCATTATATATGAGTGACACCTCCAGGTGCATCTTCAGTTAACTCTATTTGCATCAATAATTCCAAAACCATGCTATGTACAAGGCTTTAAAAGATTTCTTATTAAAGCTTACATGATGGCAAACTCAACTGAATTAATAGTTGACCCTTGTCAAGTGCAGGTAAAGAGATAGTAACTGTTGTTTTTATGATATGAATTTATATAGATATCATTTTCACATTTTTCTAACTATCTCAACTACAAAGTAATGCAGACAGAACTTCTTGCCTCATATTTATTTATTTATTTATTGCATTTGTTGACCAGGAAAGTCCACTGGGCCTAGGGAGAGCCCATTTTCAGTGGAGGCCCAGGGAGAAAAGCTCCACAGTATTACGTACATATGCTCCACAGTAATGCACACATAAGTAATAGAACAATGGTGATACATACAAAAGTAAAAAATAAAGTTGAAACATAGGACGTCACTCCATTAATTACATACAAATATCCTTAACTATATGCAAGAGTAAAACTGTGTTAATGTGTAGGATCAAGTGTTATGGACAGTAGTGTGACACAGGAGGAAAAGTAGTGGCAGAAGTGGCAGTAATGTATTACAATGTATTACAATGTTTTACAATGTATTACAGTCAGCTATAGATGTGAAAGTTGATTTCTAAAGTGACTTCAGGGTAGAAAGCTGATGATAGGTCAGAGTTAGTTGAGGTGACAGAAATGAGTCAGAAAGGTACAGAGGAGAGGAGGGGAGTGAGAAGGAAATCAGGTGCTGGGGTTATTTGGTGGGGTACAGGAGCATAGCCAGTGAGAGGAAAAATGTAATTTGAGGGATTTTTTGAAGGAAGCAGGATTACTGACTGTCCTGAATGAAGCAGGAAGATGATTCCATAACGTAGAGACAGAATGAGAGTACAGCATTTGGCCAGCTGAGAGTTTAGGTTTCTCACTAGATAATAACATTTTGTTTTCAGACCTGAGATGGCAATTAGGGTGGTACATGGTCAGTATGGATGTGAGGGAAGGGCAGCTTTCAGGTTGAAAGATTAACTTGTGGGCTCTAGTTAATTGTAGGTAAGTAAGGTGTTGGGGGATTTGAGCCACTTTAGTTGATGCAGAGATGAGCAATGGTGGGTGTAATATTTTGCACTTGTAGCAAATTTAGCGACTTTGTTGTAACAAGAGTCCAGCTTATTTTTTAAGGAGGATTGTAGGTTGGTGAAGATGGGGGCTCCATATAGAAGGGTTGGAAGTAGGAAGGATGAGGCCAAGGCCTTTTTTGCAGAGAGACTGAGGAAATTGTTGTGCATATATAAGGCACCCAGCTTTTGATGTTTTTTTATGTAGTTGTGGATGTGAAGGTTAAAAGTTAATTTGTCATCAATGATGACACCTAGCAATTTGGTACTAGGGACAACTTCAATGATAGTGTTTTTCTGGGAACTAACAGTAAATAAAGTCTAGTCAACAGGGCCAGATTTTGTGGAGGGTAAATAATAATAGTTTTGTCTTATTGGGGTTAAGGGCAAGGTGATTCTGGGACATCCAGTGCTCAGTAGAGGTAAATGCTTCTTGGGTAAGATGCTGTAATTCAGTGACAGATTTTGAGGAGCAGATGATGGTTGCGTCATCTGCATATTGGATGACAGCACTGTATGTTAGAGTATTATGAAAGTTATTGACAAATATACTGAAAAGGAGGGGACCCAGAATTGAGCCCTGAGGAACACCTGTGTTAGTAGTAATGAAAGGGGAGGAGGAGTGCTGCTATCTGGTAGATTGCTGCCTATTGCTGAGATAGTTGGTAAACCGCTGTAGGGTGGAGGGAGATAGCCTAGGCTAGAGAGTTTAGTAAGCAGAGAGTGGGAAATGGTGTCAAATGCCTTTGATAAATCAAGAAAGAGTGAAGAAACTAAGGACCCAGCATCACAAGCTCGATTTACTGTGTCTAAGAACGGAATGAGGCCTGTATTGGTGCTATGTCCAGGCCTGAAGCCATGCTGAGTGGGGGAAAGCAATTGGTGTTTTACTAGATGAAGCTGAAAAACTGATCAAAATCAAGGACAAAAAGACTCCGCTCTTTATTGGCTCAAATAAACAAGCACAGAATTTAACACTCCACAGAGATAAAGTGCATTTTCGTCCGAGCACCTCCCAGACTTCATCAGAAAATACCAAACAGTAAAGGGACCATCATTTAAATAAGCACCTGCCCACAAAATAATTAATTCCCAATTACTGACTTAAAGAAACATTCAAACAAATCAACATAAAAATAACCTGAGTTTTAAAATTTAAAATGAATAAAATAACAATGACATATTAAAAACACATGTAATGACACAAAACAATCACAATTTAGCTGCTCTGAGTTTTAACAGAGGAAGAAGGGAAATATGGTCATTAAGACCTGGGTGTTTGCTTCCAGAACGATTTGCCAGTAGGTTTCCCTATAGGCCAACTTGGTTTCCCAGGGACCTCCCCTAATGTCCCTGGATAAAGATTCCAGGACAAAGAATCTGACGTTAGCTCCCCCACATTGTAGTGTGTGCCTGTACAAAGCATTGTTAGTATTACACTTATTAATATCATTAAAATGTTCATATATGCAACGTTTTAATTGCCTCTCAGTTTTCCCCACATAAAAAACATCACACTGACAACATAAGGCGATATAAACTAAACCTGAGCTGTTACAGTTAGTGTAAGATTTACCAGTCACCTTTTTGTCCCTAGCCTTAATAAAAATACTTTCGTCATGGGTAATGTGGGGACACTGAGAACAGGCACCACACCTGTATGTGCCTGCTTTTTTGTGAGAGAAGACAGGCTGATTTTGATTTTGCTCAATAGGTTTTTGATGTTCTGTCCCCTTCTATAAATAACCTTGAGGGACTGATTCTTAAAAACATCCAGATCCATGAACTCAACAAATTTGTTCCATTCCTTCTCAATAGTGCCTTTGAGAAAAAAGGCATCACCACTAAAATAAGTAACAAAAGCTCTGGCATAATGTAAATCTGTAACATCACCCAGTGCCTTTTTACCCACTGAAAAAGAGCCACTACCTAAGACAGGTGGGTATTTGTCCTGCCTGCCCAACAACATGTCATTCTTAAACTCCAGGATCAGGTTCCTATGATAACCTCTTTCCTCAAACATCCTGGTAATGATATCACATTCAGTATGAAAATCCTCATCCAATGAGGTCATGCGGCTGGCCCTGACCAACTGGCCCTTAACAATACCCTTTTTTTGAAATACAGGGTGGGCACTGGAAAACCATATATAAGAATTTGAAAAAGTTTTCTTCTGATATATTATAGATTTAAAACCACCCTCAGTCTTGAAAATAGAAACATCCAGGTAAGGTAGTGCATCAAATCAAAGGTGACCTGATGGATAAATTCTAAAAATGTAGTGGTGTGTGGTGTATTATCACCTTTATGAAGAGGGATGACAAATGCTTTCTTCCAGATATCTGATATACAGGATTCTTGAATGGACCTGTTAAGGAGAAGGCTGATAGGATAAGCAATGGAGGGGGCTGCTAGTTGTAGATATTCTGCAGGTAGATTATCTGAAGCATTTGTGCATGGTTTTAGTTTATAAAAAAGTTTTTGAATGGTGGATGTAGGAATGGGTGATAGTGAAAAGGTGGATAGGGGATTTGAAGGGTTATGTGTTGGTGGTGCTCCTAATGGGTCTGTGTTGATGGGTGGGAAGGTAGTTGTAAGTTTGGTAATGGTGTCAATAAATTATGTATTGAAAAGTGAAGCTAGTTCAGAGGGAGTTTTTTCTGGATTTGGGCATGGGGTACTATTTGTTCCTGGGTAGAGCAAGGAGTTAATTGTTCCCCAGAATTTTTTGGGATTTTGTTTATGCTGGTCTGGAATAGTTTGGATGTATTCTTTTTTGTTTTTAACAACTAAGCATTTAGCCTGATTGCGAAGTTGTTTATATTTCATGAGATTGGTGGGAGTTTTGTTTTTTGCCAGGTTTTCCAGGCTTTGTCCCTAAAGGACATGACTTGCTTTGTGGTCTTTGCAAGCCAGCAGGCATGTTTTACTTTGACTCTCTTTCATCTGAGAGGGTCAAGACTATTTAACGTTCTGAGGAAAGTGAAATTAAAGAATTCCACAGCTTCATTAAGTGGAAGAAATGTCAGTGGACTCCAGTTTGTTTTCTGCAGAATGTCATTGAGGGTATTTTGGGAGAAGTGGGCTAGATCTCTGGTATTTCTAATTTGGTGATTGTTAGGTATAGAGGTGGGCTTACAGGTTATGAATACTGGAGAGTGTTCACTAATACTGTCAGGGAGAGTGCCAGAGTAAGAGATTTTATCAGGATCAGAAACCAGAATCCAGTCCAAGGTGGAACCTTTGTTTCTGTTATTTTCAGGTCTGGTAATATCAGAAATTAGTTTGGAGTAAATGTATGTATGAAAGCTCTCAGCTAAATGAATAAAATGCTGCTGACAGTATGTGTGTAACTTGAGAGTTTGGTGAGATATTGTAAATTGATTACAAAATATTACAAATGTAATAATTACTGTGTTTACTGTGACTTATAAAATTTAATTTAAGACCTAGAACCTAAATAATACTACCACTATAAAAAATAGATTGTGCTGAAGGTTTTGCCATTGCTACTTTTTTTCATAATCACTATGGTTCCAGAGATATGAATATTTGTTTGAAATGTGAGGACATAATCTGATTCTGTCAAAGGGCTTAGGCTCTGCCCATTAAAAGTTACAATGCAAACTTCCTGCACTCCATTGGAATGAATGAGTTAATAGTCATTTCTACACAAAATCCTTTTTTTCAATAAACCATATGGTGGTGTGATGTCTGACTCTTCATGGGATCCTAGGATCATAAGAGGTTACTAGGCTATTGGGCCTGAGGCCCTTATAAGCCTAGCCAAGAGTTTAGCCCATGTTTAGACAAATCAGCACCCAATGCCCCTGTCCAGCAGGGACATGGGTAGAATCCTAGGGGTATATTTTCTGTTTCCCATCCAGCTATCCAGGCTGCACTTAAAAAGGGGTAAGGAGGTACTCTGCTTGATGTGGAGAGGGAGTCTATTCCATAGATGGGGGAGTCTCTAGGACACAAATCTGTCCTGCCAACAAGTTGTGTTGATGTCACAGACCAGGTTGAGGCCATGCGTGTGGGTTACACAAGTGGAGCTTGACTTGCGGAAATGCAGCAGGCCCATCAAGGTGGGGTCTGTGATCACCTTGTATGCCAGACAGAGGTCATCTCTGAGGAGTCTGTATGAAATTGAGGAGAGGGATAGGGCTTTTAGCCTATCTGTGTATGGTAGATGTTTGAGGCTCTGGATTCTCCTGATGGGGAACCTCTGTGGTGTCTCCAGCTGCTGCTTGTGCTTTGTGAGGTACATGCTGGAAGGGGCATTGTACTCAATAATGGGCCTTACAAGGATGTTTTGACCTCCTTGTCCCTGAATGAGATACACTTACTTATGAGGTGGGCTATGTAGAAGGTTTTTCGTACAATGCAAGCAACATGGTGGTCAAAAGTCAGGTTGCTATCAACCTGGTGCCCAAATCCCTCACGGCTGATTGCATGCTTAGGATGTTATTAACATGATAATTTGTGGGGATGTCACTCTCTCTGCAAAGGGGATGATGATGCATTTTTTGGTATTCAGCTTGAGGGCCTATTTCTGGCACCAATCATTTGTCTGAGTGAAATGCTCTTGGAGGATGTCCACATCACTAGGAGAATTGATAACAGCACCCAGCTTTCAGTCATCTGCAAGCTTGGTCAGCCATAGCCCACTGGGTTTGGCCTGCACCTCAGAAAAGTATATCCCAAATAACAGAAGCCCCAAGACCAAACCCTGGGGTATGCCACTTGTTACGGGACTACTGCTTGAGGTGGCTTCCCCTATTTTGACTACATAGGTTCTATTAATGAGCCAGTTTGCTACCCATCCGGTAACATATGGATTGATGCCTAGTTGAGAAAGTTTATTTATTATGGCTGAGTGGGGAATAGTGTCAAAGGCTTTGGCCAGGTCAAGGTAGGCAGTGTGCATCATCTTCCCCTCGTCTATGGCTTTGCTGACTTTCTCAAAGAAGTCAATCAAATTTAGCAGACATGGCCTCCCCTTGACAAGCCAGACTGTGTGGGGTCAAGTGTTTGGTGGTTGCCAATGTCCTTGTTGATGAGGTCCATGATAATCTGTTCCATGGCCTTGCAGATCTGGCTAGTTAGGCTGATGAGTCTATAATTTCCTGGATCGGTGAATGCCCCATCTTTGTGTAAAGGGATGACAGTGGCTGTCCTCTACTCAGCTGGGATGAAGCCAGTACTCAGGTTTTGGTTGAATAGGGTGCCTAATGGTGCTGCAAGTTCTTGCCTGAATTCACGTAAGATGCAGCCTGGGATGTTATTGGGTCCTATGGAGGCTGTATTTTTTGGCTTTGAGAAAGCAGTGATGACCTGTTCCCTAGAAATAAGGGGAAGGAAGGTGTCAGGTACTGGGGATGTCCTGATTTACTGATTGGGGGCCAGAGGTGTAAAGTTTTTGGTGAATATGTCAGCCAGCAAGTTTGCTATATTTACGGCATTTGTATATGTGGTGTCCTTGACCACCAGTTCTGAACAGATCTGGATGCTTCCTTTGAGGTTGCATACATATGTGAAGAAGGCCTTATGATTGTCTCTAGTAGATATGGCCAATTTGGACTCAAAGTTTGCTTTGACGGATTTCGCTAATGCTCTTATTTGTTTGTTCAGTCTAAGGAGACATTACTTCCTATTGGGCACCTGCTCCTTCTTGGTCTTGGACAGCAATTTTTTCCTTTTGTTATAGAGTTTATTTATTGCAGATGTCCACCAGACAGGTTGACTCTTCCTTACAGAGGATGATTTAGTCCTGTCGGGTATTCCTGATTCCATGCATCTATATAAATGGTCATATAGTTCTTTGGTGTCGTTTTGGATATTGGTGCCAGTTCCTACAAAGGGGGAGGGGACTGTGAAGCTGTATACACCATCCATCAGGAAGTTGTAATCAGCTTTGGAGAAGCTTTTATGTCTGATCCTAGCTAGAGGGGGGTTGGCCGAGATGGTGACTTTGAAAGTGACTGCCCTATGGTTGGATCTTACCAGGGAGAATGATACTATAGGGATGCTGCAGTGGTTACTCATATTGATTAGTACCAAGTCCAATATATTATCACCTCTTGTGGGGGTATCAACTAGGTGTTCCAAGCATTTACACTGACAAAATCAAGGAATCTCTGGGCATTTGTGTTTTGGCATGAGCAGTTCTTCCCCTCTCTGATTGGGAAGTTAGTCACCCAGGACCAGGATAAAGGGTTGAATCTTGATTGATTTGAACAGGTCGAAATAGGCAGATTGTGCATCTTCAGTCAGATTTGGGTGCCAGTGGCGAGCTATGATTTGAATAGGGGTCTTGTCAATGGTTAACTACACCTTGAGTGCCTCCTGTGTGTCATACTGTTTGACCAGCCTGGAGATCTAACAGCAGAACATGAAGTTAGACTAATATGAAGGAGACTAAGCAAGACTAATATCTTTCAACTTTTTCCTCCAGACTTACTGAGAAAGTACAAAAAAGGGAAACGGCCACAAACTAAGGACACTGGTTTAAGTGTCAGCGCTGTTAACTCAGAACTTCTCAAAATAATTTTCAGTTTTAGGAGGGAAAAATAAAAGTTTGAGAAATAATGAGTGTTGTCCACTCAAAAGACATGTTTCTGGAGCGTTTCTCCCTGGGCCTCTGCTGAAAACAGGATCTGTGGAACCTAGTCGGACTTTCCCGGTCAACAAATGTTAAATAAATAAAATAAATAAAAAATCTGGACAGTTGAGACGTATTAGCAAGTTGCCTACAAACATGCATTACAATTAATATTTGTTAAACTGAATTTGTTGACTGTTTCATATACATTGGTATAATGTTAAATTACTGCTGTTACCTGTGACTTGCACCATCAAATCCATTATTCTATGTTAATCATATTTTAGGTGTTAACTGATGACTCTTCTAGATGAATGAAACAAGCAGAGTATCCCAATTCATTGTCACATCTAAAATAATGCAACAAAAACAATTGGGTGTCTACACATGGAGCATTTTTATTTATTTAACATTTATTGACTGGGAAAGTCCAACTAAAAGAGAGCCTATTTTCAGCAAAGGCCTGGGGAGAAAAGCTCCAGTCACATGTCTTTGGAATGTGGGAGAAAGCCCATGCAAATGCAGGGAAGAGATGCAGACTCTGCACAGAAGGCACCCCCGCTGAGAATTGAACTAGGGAACCTCTTGCTGTGAAGCAACAATGTTAACCGCTGCACCACTGCACCACCCATAACGGCATACATACATACATACATGCATACATACATACATAAATATTTTTTATGTAAATGATTTCTGTCAGGTGCATAGCTATCTTTATTTTAAATTCTTCTGACTGAAACTCAATAACTGCAAGATTAAATGAGTGAACACCTTTTGTTTTGTGCCAGAAAATGAAAAAAAATGACTGAAGGCTATCTTTACAATTAGTTTCCACTGGCTTTTCAGTTTGATTCTGCATATAATTTTGTGTAATCATTCTGAGTATATATTGTACATGTTTCATTTATGGTTACCCGTGAAACTAGAAAGTTATTCTTTTTTTTCATTAGTCTGTGAATTCAGCTTCTGCATTTTGCTAATACCACATCACTGTATCAGACTAATTTTAATAAATATGTGCACAATTCTTGTCTGAAATATCTTTTCATATATTCATTATAACAAATATAGACAAGTCCAGAACAAAGCTGCAAACAATTTTTTCACACATTAGAGATTTTCACCTAAGTTTATGATTTTATTCAGTTAACATATTACTCAAAAATTGCACTTTGTCTAATTCCTCTCCTTTTCATAATTGTAGATACACTTATTGCATTTCTGAAATGCACAATCATTTATGTATCACTTATACTGAATCTGTCTTTAAACACAGAATTTTGAAATTGCTGTGTATGTCATGTCTTAGTTTAGTAGCAGCCGCCTTTTAACAAATTACTTTTTATGATGTTAAGTTGTGACTGCTTTTAATAGACATTTTCATGATGTGTTTGATGTATGTTGCGTGGTATGTATTTGACACATGATGCACATTGCGTTTGAAGTATAATTTGCACTGTCATGTTTGATATATGCTGTATGCTGTTGAGTTTATTGTGTGTTGCACATTGCTGATACATGCAGTACACTGCTGTGTTTGGTGTAGGATCCACTTTGTTGGGTTTGAGATGTTCTCCACATTGTTACTCTATGGTTCCACCATCATGTTACTGCACTGCAATCCATCTGTTCTAGTGTAGATGATTCTGTATTTCCCAGGAACAACATGTCCTGTAACATGATGCATCATGCTGCCGAGCTAATCTTATGTTACTTTTGATTATTTTTTTTCAATGTGGATTCTCAACATAATAGTTTTTCTGCTTATATATTAATGACTACCAAACATATTTAGAATCATGATTGAACTGAAAAAGCAACTGCCAATAGTCATTCACAGAAAATAATTATTAAGTCGTATTTAATTGATTTCATCATCTACTCTGGACTTCATCAGAAGAAGTAAGACCCAGTGAAAAAAGAGATTTTATAGAAAAGTCAGTGTATTGAAAATTGTGTAATCTGAAATTCAGCAAAAAACACATGATCAAATATATAAAAATGCTAATTTAAAAATAAATGAAAATGAATTTAAAAATAAAAAATAAGAAAATAAAAATAACTCAGTGCTTAGCTGCTCTTAATTAGAAAATATTATGTACTGAAATAAAATCATTCAAACCAGGCCTCAGTTGCCAAATCTCAGCACCTCAGGATACAATTCTTATAGCATGGCACAAGGTATCAGCACAATTTCCTAAATCAATGCCTCAATATATGGTACATGCAGTCATGCATGGCAAATAGAAAACTGGCTTTCTGAACATCATCTGATCCTAAATCCCAAAAAAACTAAAATGCTGTTATTTTCACCAACAAGTAGGTCTACCGCTTTCACCTTTACCATACATTCAAATGATGGCACAATAATCTCCCCTGACCCCTCTACAAAACTATCAGGTGTAATCATAGATAATAATCTAAATTCGACCTACATGTTAACCAAACTATCAAAACCATCAATAGAAAACTAGGGTCACTTTACAGAATAAAAGCCTTCCTAACCCCTCCAGCTAAAATTGCCATAGCTCGCTCTCACCTTCTTTCAACCCTTCTGTGTGCATCCCCTCTTCTCTCGAATTTAAACAAGACTGTCCTTAACAAACTCTCAATTTGCTACAATCACATTGCCAGGTTTGTCACTTGGCTGCCATTTAGGACACATCATTGCATCAATCTAAATCAGCTTGGGTGGCTTGAACTACCCAGCCTAATCCAGTATAACCAACTGATTATGGCCTATAAAATCCTCTATAATCCGGACAATACTCCTGCACTTAAAAATATTATCACCCCCTATAACAATCCTAGACCACTTTGATTCTTAGATCCTGGAACTCTCTTCCAGCTGATATTACCTTACTTTCCACCTTATGTCAATTTAACACTAGACTAAAACAACAGTTGTCACTTAACTGGCTATGTCACTGTATCAAGCCTGGCTAACTCTCTCTAGAATGTGTAAACATCTGTTAACCAGTTTACTGTGTAATTTAATTTAATCCTGACTTGTGCTCAGGATTAACTGTAACCTGTGGAACTTGTTTAACTTGCTTACTTATGTAATCTCTGTAAATAGTCTGTTTGTAATATGTAATGCTGGTATTATGCAATGCTGTATCTGCTTACCCTTGGAGCTTTTCTCCCCGGGCCTCCACTGAAAATGGACATGCATCCAGTCGGACTATCCCAGTCAACAAATGTAAAATAAAAAAATAAAAAAAATAAAAATATATCAACACAGCATCCTGCGCCACCATTGCAAGATGCATTTTCCAGCATGAGGAATATCTGGTATTGCAGCAGGTAAGTAGACATCAAAAAATAGACCTCCCACAAGGATCAATGAAAGTTAAAGTTAGAATCAGCAGCTACCAATAAAAGTCGCAATTGTCTAAAGTGGAACGTATTTATGGCCACAAAGAAAGGATATAGAAAAGACAAAGGAACATAAAGTAAATTCCAGGAAAACATAAGAAAAAATTCAACAGGAGAGAAAATACCAGTCAGCAGCAGTGGTGTTCTACAGGGTTCTGTGCTGGGCCCCTTACTGTTCAGAATTTATTTCTCAGATGGCCTGTGGCTGACCAAGTTCGTTGATGATTGCAAATTGGGAGCAATCATTGTGTCTCCAAATGATGTTAATATACTGCAGACAAGAGTAACACAGACAAATGTTTGGTACCAAAGCCATGGATTAAAGCTAAATGCAAAAAATGCATTATTATTCACTTTGGGAAAGCTGATATCCCTGCTAACTAAAATGCTCTTTTGAATGTCAACCAAGTGAACACACACACATCAGTTGATCACAGTCAGAATAGAACCCTTATCTAAGTATTTATGGAGCACATTACTTAAAACAATTGCCACAGTACAAGTCTGTTTTTTATAGTGTCTGACAACACACTGGGTCAGAGTTGCTGGTGCCATGTCAGACTCAAAGCCTGTCACAAGTGGTGTCCCACAGGGCTCAGTCCTGGGCCCACTCTTGTTTGGCATCTACTTTTCTGAAGTACAAGCAAACACAGGAGGGTTATGGCTGACAAAGTTTGCAGATGACTGCAAACTGGGCGCCATAGTAGAAAACACATCTGACACAGATATCCTTCAGAAGGGTCTCACAGAAACGGATAACTGGTGCCAGAGCCACAGCCTAAAGTTAAATGCCAAAAAATGCATAGTCATACCCTTCAGGAAAAACAAGGTTACCCCTATCTACCAAATAGGTGGCAATCCACTGAGCACAGAAGAAGTTATCAGGGACCTGGGGACCCAGGTTGATAGTAGTCTGTCATTCGACACCCATGTAGCTAAAGTAGTTAGGAAGACCTTCTACATTGCCCACCTTATCATGAAGGGATTCTCATCTAGATCAAGGGAGGTTATAGTCTCCCTTTACTCATCACTCATCAGACCAATGATTGAGTACAATGCCCCATTCGAATGTATCTGACCCGACACTTGCAGCAGCTGGAGAGGCCACAAAGTTCCTCACCAAAAGGATAAAGGGTCTCAAAATCTATCCTATGCTGCCCGACTGAAAGAACTCCAGCTCTATTCAGCCGCCACCGCTTGCTCAGAGGTGACCTTTGCCTAACATACAAGGCCATGTCAAACCCAGATTTGATGAATATGCTTCACCTCAAAAGATCTAGATCCATCAGAGCCACTAGGGCGGAGACTTAAACCTCGACACGGCTATTAATAGGACGTGCTGGAGGGATAGATTCATCACCCAAAGACTCCCTATGCTGTGGAACAAAATCCCGGTACATGTGAGGCAGAGCACCTCGCTGGCCTTGTTCAAGAGAAATCTTGACCAATGGATGGGAGATCGCAAATATACCCCAGGGATTACCTCAGTGTCACTGCTCGACAGAGGCACAGCAAAATAATGGGTATAGTTCCCCATACTAAAGGGGTGGCGTAAGCCACAAAACGATGGGCTAGGCTAGTAAATGCCCTCGGGCAGATAGCCTAGTATGAACCTATGAACCTATGAACCTATGAACACTGAAACATAGACATGGATGCCCATGAGCAAAATAGGTTCTGCTGAAAGGGGGCCTGCCTCGCCCATGTGGCAATCAGTTAAGCACAGTCAGGACATGCAGAATCCTACTTGCATTGTCATTCTGCTGTAGTACTGTAGAGGCCAGGGATCATACTGACTTTGCCACAGAAAACATACTTTCATTCTGAACAGCCAAAGATGCCATTACCTCACCATGTCTGTGCTCCTGTCCTTACTGCAGTACACACAGCTGGAGTGCAACACAATCTGTGGCATGGGCAAGTGCACAGATATCAGATCCATGATGTTACTGGGAACATTCATTTGCCTGTAGGAGTAGGCGTATAGCCTCTGACACCTGCCCATGCACACCCTCTGACACCATCCCATGCACACCAGCTGCACATCTATATTTACTGCGGTGGCCAGTATCAATGCGTTGTGGGGAACTGTCAACATCAGCAGCTGTCTTGACAAGTACATATTTTTACCAAGATACAAGTGTTTCAAAGCACTATTGAGTATATACATTTACATAGCATAGATTTAACAATTCTAAAAGAAAATAAGAGAAATTGCAACAAAAGTACTATAATATATGCAAAGAAGATGACATCATGAATAAGATAGAACCAGTTGATGTAAACAGCTAATGCAAACTCATATGTATGTATACTAGGGCACATAGCTATAATACTTGTAACAACAAAAGTAATAATTTAACAACTAAGAAACTAATATATAACTAAATATATATCTACACAAATTTATACAGTAAGAAGCTGAACCGGATGTAATAAAGCAGTCGTATGGCAGAATATAAATGGCATGAAACATTATAAGAATCAGCATACTTATCAAGACTGGTAAATAAAAAATGACATTCATATGTGACAAACATGAACAAGTCTGATGTCAGTCCACAGTTAGTCATTAGCTATGAAGATTAGATTAAGTTCAATTGTTAAATAAGACATACAGCAATACTGATATGTTTAATATACTAAGGGCAGTTCAGTTATTATTTATGAAATGCTTAGGATTCTCTTGTGCTTCACAGAGAAAAACAAGATACAAGAAAAGTTAAAAGTACGAGAACTTTCTGTGTTAGCCTGTACTTCAGAGAAGTAGATACCAAACAGGAGAGGACACAGGACTGAACCCTGTGGTACTCCACTTGTCACTGGTCTGAAGTCAGATTTGGAGTCTGCTACTTTCACAGTTTGGGTTCTGTCAGTGAGCCAGTTGGCAACCCATCTTGTGACATAGGGATTTATACCTAGTTTAGTGAGTTTATCTATAATTCTAGAGTGGGGGATGGTGTTGAAAGCCTTGGCAAGATCTAGATAGGCTGTGTGAACCACTCTACATCCATTTTAAATGCTGACCACTCTGTACCAGCACTGGGCCCTGAACACTAGACAGTCACATTAGATCCTGTTCAATATGCATCCATTTTAAATCTTGACCTCTATGTACCAATACTGGGTCCCAAGCACTACACATTCACATTAGATCCTGCCCACTATACATCCATTTTTAATCCTGACCAGTCTGTACAAACACTGGGATCTGAACACTGCACATTCACATAGGATCCTGCCCACTATGCATGCATTTTAAATCCTGACCACTCTGTACCAACACTGGGCCCTGAACTTTACACATTCACATTACCCACTGCCCACTCTACATCCATTTTATATCCTGACCACTCTGTACCAACACTGGGCCCTGAACTTTACACATTCACATTACCCACTGCCCACTCTACATCCATTTTATATCCTGACCACTCTGTATCAGCACTGGGCCCTGAACACTAGACAGTCACATTAGATACTACCCACTATGCATGCATTTTAAATCTTGACCACTCTATACCAATGCTGGGCCCTGAACACAACACGTTTACTTTAGATCCTCCACACTATACATCCATTTTTAATATTGACCACTCTGTACCAACACTAGGCCCTGAACTTTACACATTCACATTACCCACTGCCCACTCTACATCCATTTTATATCCTGACCACTCTGTACCAACACTGGGCCCTGAACTTTACACATTCACATTACCCACTGCCCACTCTACATCCATTTTATATCCTGACCACTCTGTACCAACACTGGGCCCTGAACTTTACACATTCACATTACCCACTGCCCACTCTACATCCATTTTATATCCTGACCACTCTGTACCAACACTGGGCCCTGAAGATTACACATTCACATTCGATCCTGCCCACTGTACATCCGTTTTAATTCCTGACCACTCGGTACCCACACTGGACCCTGAACACTACAAATTCACATTAGATCCTGCCCACTCTACATCCATTTTAAATCCTGACCATTCCATACTTACACTTGGCCTTGATGACTCCACATCCCCTATTAATCATGAGCACCTTATATTAACAAGAGGTCCTGACCTGTCTATAAGCACTCTTTGGCCAGTAGTGTGTACAGCCTCACTGGGCACTGTGTATCCCTATCACTACACATTCACACTGGACCCTGAACACTCGTCATTCACTGTGGGACCTGACCACTTCTGTGTCCCTGCTCATTCTCGATCATTCAACATCCTCAATAAATCTGGACTATTTTACACCTATCCACACTGGGCCCTAACTATTCTACATCTGTACTTAATACTGTCCACTCTACAGCCACAGCATGTCATGACCACTCTACATTCAGACTAAATCTGGATCATTCTAAAACCACACTAATGTCTGACTATTCTATATACACACTGGGTCCTGACCACTATACATCTACACTCATTTCTGCCAAATCTACATCAGTACTAATTCCTGATCATTCTATGTCCTTACTGAGTCTAGACCACTATACATCCACACTGGGCCCTACCCACTATATCAGCACTAAATCCTGACCATCCTATATCCACATTGGGCCTTGACCCTTTACATTCATACTGGGGCCTGAATGTGATATGCCCTTAATGGGACTTACCAGTTCTTCATTGATACTAAATTCTGACCATTCCACTGCCATGCTAGTTATGATTACTCCTCATCCCCAAAGAGACCTTACCACTTTGTGTTCACCCTAATTCATGATTATTCTGTATATACTGAAAATCCTTACCATTCTAAGGCCACTTATTACCTGACCAGTCCCCATCCACAGAAGCAGCCCTGTCCATTATATATCCATACTACATCCTAATCACTGCATATCATACTGACTGCTCAGACCATATTACAGCTGCATTAAGTCCTGAGCAATCCACATCCCCAATGGGCATACTATTTAATACTAAATTCTTATGGAAACACCACTGCTTCTCCGGAAAGGCACTGTCAATTAATTATTAAACACCAAATCCTTCATTATTAATAACACAGCTGGTGATTCTTTCTTTGCAAACTCTGTAAGTAGATCCTGGAACTTTCTTCCAGCTGATATTACCTTACTTTCCACCTTAGGTCAATTTAAAACTAGACTCAAACAACAATTGTCACTTAACTGGCTATGTCACTGTATCAAGCCTGGATAACTCTCTCTAGCATGTGATTTTACTGTGTAATTTAATTTAATCCTGATTTACGCTTGGGATTAACTCTAACCTGTGGAATTTGTTTAACTTGCTTACTTATGTAATCTCTGTAAATAGTCTGTAATATGTAATGCTGCTATTATATAATGCTGTATCTGCTTACCCTTAGAGCTTTTCTCCCCGGGCCTCTGCTGAAAATGGACGTGCATCCAGTCGGACTATCCTGGTCAACAAATGTAAAATAAAGTAAAAATTATTCATCTGACTATCTTGCATTCCCTAGCCCAGCAAACGGGGCAATAAACACTCACAATGATACTCTCAATGGTTATAATTTTAAAACAGTTACCACCTTTATATAGCTAGTGCTTGACTTAATATATCTACATCACCTACTACATTAATAAATTCCAAGGCAACTTTAATGTGTAACCCACAGATAAATATAGGATCCTACCATAATGAAAACACAACGTTAGTTCTGTGCTTGGCAAAAAGCATTTTGACTCTGTCAAAAGCATGTCTTCCCAATAGTCAGAAATGCCTCTGCTCCATAAAGTCTATCAATCTAAACCCTCTGAAGCAAAATAAACAGACTAATCCCCAATTCATGTATCACAAAGCAAGACATTTACAGATAATACAGGACAGATGGAATATATGTCATCTATTATGCTTTCACATCTATTAATAATTTTTGAAGAAAGTAATAATATTTTGGTTATTTTCCTTCTTTAGTTCATCTGCTTTTTAGTATATTTTGCCTTGATTCAGTTGTGATTTGCTTTGTACCCCTCCCCCACTTTATCGATGGAAGTAGCACTCTTCAGGCTCCACAGAGTGTCAGAAATATTTGATGTCCCTAAACATCCTCATCTCCACCAAGAGACAGTTGATGATAGCATGATATTCAACAGATAGTTTTTAGCACACATAATATTCATATTTTATAGGGGCATGCACTACCCTATTTATTCCCAGCTTGCTCTAGCTGTTCTTGGAAAGGTCACCCCATTTTCTCCTTTTCTAGTACTATGCAGCAATCAATTTTTCACAATCAATGCCATAATGGACAAGCTTCTAACGCTTGATACCCAGGCTCACTTTTAAGACTCATGCAAGCCGCGGTGGTACAGTGGTAGCATTGTTCCCTCACAGCAAGAGGTTCTCCTGTTCAATTCTCGGTTGGAGTGCCTTCTGTATGGAGTCTGCATGTCCTCCCCGCAGTCAAGTAGCCTCTGAAAGACATGTGTGAATGGGGGTGCCTTCACTGAAGGTTGGGCGTTGGGCTGGCAACTCGACACCATAAAAAAAAAAACTACTGCCAATCATTAGTGGACCGGTGTTCTGCTGTGGCGACCCCTAACCAGGAAAAGCTAAAAAGACAAACAAACCAACACATCATCAGTAAGGCATTCAGTGTCTCTAGCATTGTACTTTGAAGCATTCAACACAACCACAGATCTCTTGCAACAATCCATGCTTCTCTCATTACATTTGCATGATAAATGCAATTATTGGTGGTACCACAGCAGCAGTGCTTAGCTAATGTACAAATTATCTCAGCACTTGACTTGGTAAACAAGTCTTTGGCTTATGCTGTTATGAGTATAACTGTCCTTATTGTATGCTTGTTTATTATGATTTTCAGTGAACCATGAAAGGTCCACTGTATATGCATCTGCCCACTCATTTACTTAATATGTAACAGATAAAATATGCGGCAACAGAAATGAGGACTGTTACACTGACTGAATATTGGGGTTGTCAACACAGAGATAGGCAATCAGTCTACAATGTAATTAATCAATTAATCCAAGCTATCAATATGAATAGTGCGCTGTGATGCTTCTCAATATACAAGTGCCTTTTCAGGAGTTCAACATGTGACTACATCATGCCGGTACATTTTGGATTCATCTCCTTTTGTTTCAGTGACTGCTACAAACTATTTCAGCAGCAGGATTACCAGACTTGGACAACATTTTGTTGATGAAAATTTTAGAGTTACTATTTGCATTTCCTTCTTCGTATTATAACAACAAACAATTAAATGTAAACAAGTTACATGTAAACATGATACATTATGTTATGGGAGATTGCCATGAAGTAGAATAGAGAAAAACAGCATTGTACTTCATAGTTTACTTCCAATGTATATTTTTATGGCACAGGAAAGCCATCAGATGAGTTACCTTTGAGAGCAGCTCACCCGATCCACACAGTATGCATATGAATCAATACCTGATGTATTTATGTAGAACATGATGAGATGTCAGTTTTAACTTCCAACACTGGATTAGGTTTCCACATTTCAGTGGTACTGAACAATCACATTAACTTGTTTATTTATTTTTACAGTTGAGACCAACTCATATTGATTCTTTTATGATATGTTCATTATAAATGAGTAGTCATCTTAAGGATATAACAGATATGCTGTTTATATCAATATTAGGATAATTAAAATATGTACTCCACTGACACAATGGGTTTTCTCAACTAAGATGAGTAAAAGAAGAAAAGGACCAGACAACTAACTAAACAAATCATTTATTACACTTTTATAAACTGTACTCAAAATGCATTCATGTGTGGATTTAATAGTAACAAAATAACCAATCTTGCTGCATTACTTACTTCTCCTAATTTCAAATATTGATTATTTCTAGAGTCCTGTAGACCATTTCTTCCATGTTTATCGAGTAATATAGATATTTTAGATCAGAATTCACACTTAATTACAAAGCATGTTTTGATTTCAAATTAATTCTGTTAATCTCTTTTTCATGTAACAAAACAGATAATTTAATAAAATCAGAAAACATACAAGAGGTGGCCTCTGTCCAGTTTAATATGATTATTTTCTTGGCTGTGTCCAGAAAATGCCAAAGCTGAGTGTATTGATCTTTACTTATACAAGAACTGGGGCACAACACTATATAAGGCATTTTGATCATTAAATCTTGTGCATCTCCAGAGACTGGGCAAGTCATTGAAAAACATGCCAGATTATGAAGTACATTCATAAAAGTATGCTTCCAGTCTGACTTAATTTCTAAATTACACCTCCAACATATATTGTTAGATTTGTATTAATATTTCTGATTCTATTTACTTACTTAGTTGCTGAACGTTTGCAATCCATTTAAGTGAAGTAACGCTGGGACCCTTTTCGGCTATGATGTGGCACAATGAAGATAACAACAAAGGGACATACGCACTCCTCTCAAACAGTGACACATTTAAGTAATTACACATTACAACGTGCGGTATAAAAAGCACAGTCTTATAATTCTCTCACATTTACATTTTACCAACATATTTTTGAATGCAGACTTTTCTTGATATAATTGAACAGTGGCTATTCTTCTTGGTGCCACATAGTAACAGAAGGAAAAGAAAGTACATTTTAAGAAAATGTACAAAATGAAAGAAGAAACTATTGATCATAAACAGCTACGTGGCATTAGAATTTCATACTGAAATTGTATATATATAATCCTAAAATGAACATACAAACTAGGTGCATTTTGAAGTTCTGCTCCAAGATGTTCTGTTCAACTATTTGACTTGAAATGAGTTGTAGCCTATCTTTATTTTGTGGTGGCTGCACACACAGAAGTGTAACACAACTGTATGCAATGTTTAACTCTGCAGCTTAAGAGAAGGCTTGTATGCTTATTTGTTCAGGAAAGGTCAGCGAACAGATTTTTTTTTCAAATGTACAGCGTTGTTTAGTGCATGCTGTTTTCATATATTGATTTATTAAATGGAACAGGTGATAGAAAATGAAATGCTGATAAATAAATATTACATATTGAAAATGAAAAAAAAAATAGTGCTATTGAGATGAAGTATCAGTAACAGCTATGTTCAGTAAACACATACACACACAAACATATATATATATATATATATATATATATATATATATATATATATATATATATGCCTGTGTGTGAACATGTATGCATGTGTGTCTGTGTGTATCTGCATGTGTGTGCGTGTGTGTGTGTGTGTGTGTGTGTGTGTGTGTGTGTGTGTGTGTGTGTGTGTGTGTGTGTGTGTGTGTATGTGTGTGTGAGTGTGTGTATGTGTATGCATTATTCCACTATAATTGCAATAGCTTTGCATGTGTAACATTTTTGTGAGTTGTATTTAGTTTTTGAGAACTCATCTTGTCTTTTAACAGGAAGAGCTAAGAACATATAAAACATCTATGAAGAAATGCAGTTTTTAAATTTTCTTTTTTTTATAATAGTAGAGTGCACATCCTATAACTGAAGTCTGAGAATGAGTCTTTATTTTGGGTTGTTTGCAACAGTTGCATAAACTACAGACTGGTCAGTTATATCAGTTCGTACAGAAGCCTTCTCTTCTGCAAATGCCAGATAAGCATAAGTAATTAAGGAATTGTCTGTTTCAGGTTCATTCTGTATAACAAAGCAAAAAAATTCAGTTAGATTTATAGTTATAGATGACCTGTACAATGTGCATTACATTAATTTGTTCAGGTAGTGACAATGTTTGGTACAATATTACTTTACTGTTGCTGTTTGATAAAGTGATTTGTCAACTTGCCTGATTGTTGACGGTCCTCAAATGCATGGATTTTAGTTGTGATAATCACAGCTTGCAACATACTTAATTTGAATTTACATTACAATGATTTTGTGTTGTCATTTTTCTTTTACCTACTTTTAATACTTTCTTCTAATAAAGATACAGTTTTACAGAATTGCAGAAAAGCAGAAAAGAATCTGGTGAAGAAGCTTTGGGACAGACTGGACAAAGGTAAGATAAAACCAAGTCATCCAGCAAAGAGATGGGTTGATTGTGTAAGAGACCTGTGACAGGGAAGAGTGCCGTGTCGAAGGAGGCAGGAAAGCAGCATTGAATAGAGGAAGATGGTGACAGTTGCCATGACACCCAGACCTGATGAAAGAAATGGGAAAATGTGGTTGATGATGATGATTTATATTGAGACTTGCACAGCTGTCATCTGACATGATAAAACCACATTCTCATTCATTACCTAAAGACTGCATTCTTGGTGTTACTAACACTTCAAAAATGGCCATTCACTCTTCTCAAATGACTAGTTAAATGTAATGCTCCCATACAACCCGGCAGTTACCTCAAATAAAGCTCAAATCCCCTTGGGCATCAGAAAGAGGATGCCTCTACCAGAGATGTTCTGGGCCTTCATCATTCATCACCACGCTTTACAATACTTTGTACTGGACTGTTAGGTATGGTTCATTTACAACAAAACTATTATTTCAGGTAACTCACAATGAGTGGAGACAGAACCTCACTGTGAAGAAATAACATTCTTTCCTTTTCTTTATTTTATTTTTGCAGTTGTTAACCAGGTGAGTGATATGGTCTCAAGGCAGTTTTCAGCCACTACCTGAGACAAAAATGAACTGAAAGTTGTAACACCACTGCGCATGAAAAACAGTTATAACTGGTAGCTGGTAGAAATAGTTTAAAATTGAAATAAAAAATACAACTATTTAACATAATGGATTAATAAAAAATACAGCTATTTAAGATAATGGAGTAGGGTGGCCATGGTGGTGCAGCGGTTAGCGTTGCTGCCTCACAGCAAGAGGTTCTCTGGTTTGATCCTCGGCTGGGGTGGCTTCTGTGCAGAGTCTGCATGTCCTCCCTGTGGCTGCATGGGTTTCCTCTGGGTGCTCTGGTTTCATCCCAAAGACATGCAGTAGGTGGACTGGACACTCGGACAGATGATCCACTGTGGCGACCCCTAACCAAAAAAGCCAAAGAAGAAGAGTTAACATAACAGAAAAAAAAAAACACTTGCTTAATCTCTATTAGCCTCCACTCAATATGTGCTCTTTTACAAACTGCATTCCTCAACAAAAAACAATATATATATATATATATATATATATATATATATATATATATATATATATTGCAGGTTTACTATGGTAAGGTTGAAGTGGGTTCAGTCGAAGGCTGGAGGCTGAACAGTGACAATGTCAAACCCAACACTGTTGAAGTATGAAGCTCGGCCCTATCTGAACCCATGTTAAAGCCAGATCCAAGGTCTAAGTCGAGTCATATTTCAACAATGTTGGGATTCGACATTGTCACTTTTGCAGACATGGGTCACTGAACCCATCATTCGATGGGGCTTGGTTTGACCTTACCATAGTAAAGCTATTATGCATATATCATGTAACCTAGTGACGTCTCCTCTGATTGCTACTATGTTACCTACTATAAGGCAATATTTCATTATGTTCCTTACCTCGTGTAATTAATCAGTATCTTTTGAACATGCACTTTACATTCTTCTATTGAGTGTTTTGTTAATGTGTGTGTGTGTGTGTGTGTGTGTGTGTGTGTGTGTGTGTGTGTGTGTGTGTGTGTGTGTGTGTGTGTGTGCGGGCTCGCGCTCATGCGCATGCGTAAATGCATGTGTGCGTGTGTGTGTGTGTCCCTGTATCTTAACTGCATATGTGTTCAACTATAGGCTGTATATCTGTATCTTACATGGATATTGTTTCACCTATACACTGACTGTTACTTTTCAGGGGCATTTCTTTCCATCCCTCAACTGCAAAGGAGTTTCATACCCAGCTGGACTTTCCCAGTACACAAATGGAAATGAATGAATGAATGAATACATAAATAAATGCATGCATGATATACATATAAGCCAAGGATACAATGAACATGTGAAGGACAGTCATATTTGCATTCACAGATTCTTAGCCACATATAACACCAATTGTATGGAAGCAAGCATGGAAAGGAAGTAGATATAGACAGGAAATTGGTTTTGCTTTTGCAGTTTTAAGTTCACATTAAATATCAATTAAATGATGTTTTCCATTGCCTGGCTGGCAGCCAAGTGATTATGGACTGTCTCAGTGGCACAAACCTGCTGACCAAAGGAATGCTTGATAGATTCAAGTCCCTGAGATGCACTGTGGTGCACTGGTTGTCAAATATTTGCAGATAATGAGCACAAGAGGGATCTATGAAGTCATGGCTCAAAGATGAGGCAGACAATGTTAAGGGACTATCACCTCTGTGCCCTGCTCAGTGGCAGAGGTGAATTTAACGACTCCTTAGACTTTGTGTGAGCTACCACATATAATTGTATGCTACTGCCTGCAATGATATAGCACATTAAATACACTATACAATATGTCTTATCATTTCAATAAAACTGAACCCCCCTTTGTCACGTACCTCACAGAATGCTTCTGTTGCCATAGTGCATTACTTTCCACACCCCTGCGTTGCCTTATTCAGCTTTTACCCATACCATCTACGTCCTCTAAAAGCTCCCTGCTGGCACCCACTCCATACTCATGCCATCTACATCCTCTGAGAACCCCCCCTACTGTACACATACAGCTGCTGACCTTTATATTGGGGAACATGTTAGTTACTGTGTCTGCCAGAAGGGCCAGTGAAACTCTGTCAGCAGGATGGCTGTAGAACTGATGGATGCCAACCAAATATCAGTGGTCTTTCCATGAACACAAGTAAGCAAGGAGAAATCATAAATACTTTGAATCATTGTTGATGTTTAGAACAGGAGAATATGAAGAATGAGGAGTAAAATGCAGCAGAGGGACATTACGATCAATGAGGTTAAGTAGTAGGAGAAAATGTGAAAAGGGTAAAGATATAAAGGTTAGTGTAGAATACAGTTACAGGTGGGATGATATAAAGGTTACTGTAGAATACCGTTACATTGTAATGATATAAAGGTTACTGTATAATACAGTTACATTGTAATGATATAAAGGTTACTGCATAATACAGTTACTGTGGGATGATATAAAGGTTACTGTAGAATAGAGTTACAGTGTGATGACATAAAGGTTACTGTAGAATACAGTTACAGAGGGATGATATAAAGGTTACTGCATAATACAGTTACATTGTAATGATATAAAGGTTACTGCATAATACAGTTACAGTGGGATGATATAAAGGTTACTGTAGAATACAGTTACAGTGTGATGATATAAAGGTTACTGCATAATACAGTTACAGTGGGATGATATAAAGGTTACTGTAGAATAGAGTTACAGTGTATTGACATAAAGGTTACTGTAGAATACAGTTACAGTGGGATGATATAAAGGTTACTGCATAATACAGTTACACTGTAATGATATAAAGGTTACTGCATAATACAGTTACAGTGGGATGATATAAAGGTTACTGTAGAATACAGTTACAGTGTGATGATATAAAGGTTACTGCATAATACAGTTACAGTGGGATGATATAAAGGTTACTGTATAATACAGTTACAGTGGGATGATATAAAGGTTACTGTAAAATACAGCTACAGTGTGATGACATAAGGTAACTGTAGAATACAGTTACAATGGGATGATATAAAGGTTACTGTAGAATACAGTTACTGTGTGATGATATAAAGGTTATTGTAGAATACAGTTACAGTGGGATGACATAAAGGTTACTGTAGAATACAGTTACAGTGGGATGATATAAAGGTTACTGCATAATACAGTTACAGTGGGATGATATAAAGGTTACTGCATAATACAGTTACAGTGGGATGATGTAAAGGTTACTGTAGAATACAGTTACAGTGTGATGATATAAAGCTTACTGTAGAATATAGTTACAGTGGGATGACATAAAGGTTACTGTAGAATACAGTTACAGTGGAATGATATAAAGGTTACTGCATAATACAGTTACATTGTAATGATATAAAGGTTACTGCATAATACAGTTACAGTGGGATGATATAAAGGTTACTGTAGAATACAGTTACAGTGTGATGATATAAAGGTTACTGCATAATACAGTTACAGTGGGATGATATAAAGGTTACTGTAGAATACAGTTACATTCTGATGATATAAAGGTTACTGTAGAATACAGTTACAGTGGGATGACATAAAGGTTACTGTAGAATACAGTTACAGTGTGATGATATAAAGCTTACTGTAGAATACAGTCACATTGTAATATAAAGGCTTAGGGAACAGCTTCTTTGTGGGTACTTGCTTGCTACTGTGTACAGTCTAATAGCTTGCCTATAATATCTGACAGGGATGACAGTAATGCAGATGTTTATTCTAAATGACCAGTTTTGAAACCTGAGGCATCAAATGCACTGTTCAGGAGGAAAGAAACCAGATACAGTTTCAAACTCTGGATTGTTTTATAGCTATTAAATCCATATGTATTCATAACTCATTCACTCTAATTGATATCTGGAGGTTTGTACTCTAATAATTTCAAACTGAGGTTTCAGACAAAAATCAAGTTACATCCTTACATTTCAAAAATATTCATATCGCTGGAGGCGTAAGAACTATTAAAATGTAAACTGCAGACTGTTCAGCATAAAGATCTTTACAACTGCAGTTTTCATTAGATTGTAGGTCTTAAAATGGGTTGTAAAAAATTAAGTAAATTTTAATTTTGCAATATTTTCTAAACAATATACTATATCTTTTCACATACTCTGTCAATAGCATTTTGTAAGATCCATGGTGAGCTTTCATATGAAGCTAAGCAGATTACTCTGTATTATTTGGTTGTTCAGGTATTTGGAAAAATATAAAAATTGTAATAATATGGGTAATATATTAACAGCAATAACTATCTCTATATCATCATTAAATAGAGGTCAAACATCAGAGAAGTTCTACTTCCCAAAGTTTAAGCTTTAACATGAAATCTTTCAGTAGCTTTTGTGTAGCTTAGATTTGGAATTATTAATGCTAATAATATATAATAAGCAACATTAGACACTTAATCTGTATCAACAGGCTGTAACTACAGAAACACCTGGCGGTGTTACTAGGCTGTAGTGAGATAGCCATGTATATTTCAGAACACAACGTTTATAGATTATGTAACATTCCGTGAAAGCACAACAGGAAATACCATTCACCTCTTCAACTGAAGCATGTTAACTAGACAGACAAGAATCATTTTTATTTATTTAGTGCATTTTTTTTTACCAGTAAAATCCGACTGGTTACATTGAGGCTGCAAAATATCATACAAAAGATTTTCTTATGAAAGGTGAATTACAACCTTCACCCTCTGCACAAAGGAGGGCCATCTGCGGACTCTGGAAAATACAGACTAATAAGTTTCACAAGTCTCATATGCAAATCCTTGGAATGAATTATGACAAAAATAATTAAATAATTAATAATGACATTGGAAAGCGCCAGACTCTGAACCAACACATTTTGAATTTGTCAAGGGTAGGGCATGCCTACTCATCCTGGTGGACTTCTTTGAGAAGGTCACCAAAGCATTGGATGAGTGCCTACTTTGACCTGGTTAAGGTATTTGACACAAGACAGTATTCAGGCATTGTTGAAGGAGGTCATTATTCTACTTTGGCACCATCAGATACGTGATTTAGTACAATGCCCCATTTTGTACGTACCTAACCAGGCACATCCAACAACAGAAACATTCACAGACTTTCCTAACTATAATAATAAAGGGCATAAACACATTATATGTAGACCACCTGAAATCACCGTCCCTGTTTCTGTCTCCTGCATGCTGTTGAGTGGAGATCTATGGCTGGCTTACAAGTCATCATCAGACTCAATTCTGATGGACCTCCGACATATCTAAAAAACAAACAGCACCAGAATTACCCATTCTAAAGATGTAAACCTTGCCACTGATATATAAATAGGACATGCTGGAGAGACAGGTATATGTCCCACAGACTACTCCTTCTCTGGATCAGGCTCTCCATCCATGTGATGCAGAATTCTTCCATTCCCCAATTCAAATTAAACTTGGACAACTGGATGTAGAACCAGAAATGCCCCCTTGTTTAGCACCTATGTCTCTAATGGACACATACATTCTGTAAATGGTTTACTTCCCAGTCTCCTGCTTGTAAATATTTCATCTTCCAAATCTCTGCCTATGCTAACAAGGGTATCAGAACTTGTAAGATATTTCAGATGCTGGACTAGACTTAAAAATGCCCCAGTTATTTATCAAATTAGCAAGCTCTGGTGTCTTTGTGTAGTGTCCAGACAGTGTGTGCTCAACCCTTCCTCAACCCTTCCTTTAACAGTGCAACGTGTGAATCAACGCACGTATCACCACCAAGCCACACTGCCTACCGCGAACTTCACATTTCAACTTTCATCCAAAAGTAAAAGAAAAAAATCTGCATTTTCCTTTAACAGTTTAATGCATGACTTACTGTGAGTATCACCCCCAGTCCATACTGCCCACCAGAACTTTACATCTCAAATTTCATCCAAATGTAAAAGAAAAAAAAAACATCTGCAGTGTATGTCCTACCCGAGTTTCCTCCTATTGTATGTACCAAACTACAGTAATCTAGTCTGTTTTTCAAATTGGTGGTTCGCACACTTGGGTGCTATAGTCCAGGTCCCCACGTCTTCTTAGCCTTCTACCACTGTTTACTTAACTCAAGAATTAAAAGTCATCCAAAAGCAATATATTCTGTAGTTCTATCAACCAATAACACTCATGATCTGTACTTGATGCTTCTGAACACTGACCTATTTATTGCAGAGTAGATGATTGTTTTTCATTGCCTCAGCTGTCCTGTTTGCCTCAAATTTTACCCAGTCCATTCATCCACCCTACTCCCATTTCCACCCACCCCCACTTTCCTTAAATTTATACTCTCTACACCACACCTCTTCATGTTACTTAAACCAATCGGCTTTTTCCACCAATTTAACAATCCTCTCTGCTTCCCACTCCTATCATAATCTACTCCTCCTAGTCTCATTAAATATATCTCCCCTCTCCCTGTTAACTTCCTGCTGTACCTCTAACTCCAATGTCCCTACTACATATAAGCAGCTCCCCTCTTCCTCAATCTCCTCACTTGTACTTACTCTTACCTATATTTAAAGTTTCATCCCTTATATCTGACTCACGGCTCATCTTTCATCACGCTCCATGCATATCTTTTGACTTCTTTTCTTTTCATCCATTCTCCATCAGCCTCTTACCACCTCGCACTCTGTTATCAAAAGTCATCACCCACTCTCTCCATCTCTCATGTAACAGCACCACGCTCCACTAACATCTAATCTCTCCATCTCTCTATAATTTCTCACCTTTACACCTTTTCAAGATTAACACCTTTCCAAACACCTCACTCTCCTCTGTTCTGAAGTTAAGAGCATCTGCTAATATAGACTTCTTCACACATATTACTACTTTCCTAGATACACTTCTTCTGGATGGGGACATCCATCTTGTCACTCATCTAGTCATGATGTAATAGACGAGTCTTTGTGGGTTCTGTTCAAGAAGCTTTATTATGTACAAACACATCATGATTGAAGCTAAATAACTTTAACTTAGGTAAACATATACAAACTAGGTATTACATTCATACATGCTCAGTCTCTGGCTGCACTCTCAAAATGGCATTGAATCTGGCATGTGCTTGCTATTTATATGCATGTTCAGTCCTTGAAATGCTTCTTAAAGATACAGCACACACACTCTGTCCTACATCCTCCCTCTTTGAGAAATAGGCCATGCAGTGCTGACAATATCAGTTGACATGCAATCAATACAAATAATTCTTTGTCATGCAATTATACAGACCTAGAAACATATATGCAATTATGTCCAAGTTGCTGTGTATGTCACACTAGGTCTGGAAATATGACCAAATCATGTGACATAAAATTTAGAATTAGACTTAGAAACTGGGACTGTCTCTATTGAATGTTCAACCTTAGGGATGTCAGGAAGTAGACATTAAGACACATTAGCATTGTCTGGATTGCTCTGAGACTAGAGTCTGTATCACAGGAACAATGCTGCAATAATGATTCTAGTACAGCAAGATGTCTGTGATTTCTCCTGTACTCCACACCCTCAGATTCTACGAAGTAGGATCTCTGCTCGGTACATATACCTGTTACTTGATCAATCTGGTTGAAACCTTTCATCTTTTGTATCCTCACTGTCTCTCCTTCTTTCAATGAATAAAGAAATATGCTTGATTTATCATAGCTGGACTTCTGGAAAGAACACATCCTGAATAACTGGGCTGTGATGGTTCTGTTGTTCTTAGCTTTATGGCTCAATAAACTGGAATTGATAGGCAGAGTTGTTCTGGTTTGCCTGGATAAAAGTCTCTGAGCAAGTGAGCCCAGTATATCATCATGGGGTATGTTTCAGAAATTAAGCAAATTCAAAAAGACATCAATATTATCATGCTTTGAACGTTCAGCTAGTCCATTTGACAGTGGATATTCTGGACTACTAGTAACATGTACAAAGTCCCATTCTCTTGCAAATTTCTGAAACAACTGACTAGTAAATTGAGTACCATTGTCAGAAATAACTTTGTGTGGACTACCATGAACTGAGAAATGACATTTCAACTTAGTAATATCAGCAGTGGATGTTAGATTAGGTAGTAAATCAATCAGTACATACAGCTTACCTTGACCTGGCCAAGGCCTTTGACACATTCCCCCACTTGGTCATCTTTGAAAAGCTAACACAACTTGGTGTTAATCCCTATATCATCAGATGGGTGGCCATATGGCTCACAGATAGAACCCACAAGGTCAAAATAGGTGCCACCACCTCTGACAGCAGACCTGTCACTAGTGGTGTTCCCCAGAGATCTGTCATCTACTTCTCAGAGGTCCAGGCAAAGACAAAGGGTTTGTGGCTGACCATGTTTGCATATGACTGTAAGTTGGGTGCTATCATTGACTCCCCATATGATGTTAACATTCTGCAAGAGGGTCTCACAGCTACAAATAACTGGTGCCAAAGTCATGGCCTCTAAGTTAAATGCAAAAAAATGTATTATCATAGCATTCGCAAAAACCTGGCCCCTACTGATTACCATATCAATGGCAACCCTCTAAGCACACAACCTGTGGTGAGAGACCTGGGTACTCAGGTTGACAATAATCTCACATTCGACCATCATGTGGTAGCAGTGGTCAGAAAAGTCTTTTACATGGTTCATCTCAAAGTAAAGAGACTGCATCCAGAAAAAAGGAAGTTATTACCTTTCTGTACTTCTCTCTCATTAGACCTATAATTAAATATAACACCCCATTTGGTATGTATATTTCCAAACATCTGCACCAACTGTAACAGCCACAGAAAAAACTCACAAAGAGAATCCATGGCCTCCAACACCTGTCCTATGCAGATAGGATCAAATTACTATCACTCTTCTCGGTATCCTACAGATTGTTCAGAGGTGGTCAGTGTTTTGCCTACAAGGCAATATCAGACCCTGCCATACTAGACATGCTTCATATCTGTAAGATTAGCTCCTCTTACTTTACCCATTTGATAGGCCTAGATCTAATATGTTGCCCCTTCTCTGGAATAGACTTCCCATACATGTCAAACAAAGTAACTCACTGACCCTCTTCAAGTGCAACCTTGATGAGTGGATGGGAAACCACAAATCTGTCCCAGGGGTTCCACCTTTGTCCCTCATTGACAGGGGCAACAGGTGCTGACTGAGGTTTCTTTTTTGGGATAAACTGTTGGCTAGGCTTGTAAGGGCTCTGAGGCCATTAGCATAGTAACCTCCTATGAATCTCAAACTAGATCGAATAAGAGTCTATCTAGAGATGGCCAAAATACTAGTCCACTCACCCTTCTTTGGTAGCAAAAGACATTGATAAAGTACTTTCATCTTGTTCAGTATGCAACAACAGTACTAAACCTCATTTGCAAAAAGAACCACTTCAGCTAAGTCAAGTTCCTGAACTACCTTGGTCAACAGTAGCCACTGATCTATTCGAGTGGAACAATCAGCATTACTTAGTGTTGCTAGACTCTTATTTTAACTGGTTTGAGACTGATTTACTACCTCATCTAATGTCCACTGCCCTTATCACTAAGTTGAAATATCATTTCTCAGCCTATGGTAGTCCACACAAAGTTATTTTGACAATGGTACCCAATTTACCAGTCAGTTGTTCCAGAAATTTGCAAACAAATGGGACTTTGTACATATTACTAGCAGTCCAGAATACCCACAGTCAAATGGATTAGCTGAACATGCAATATAGAGTGCAAAGCAGTTATTAGAGAAGTCAAAGTGTGATAATACCAATGTCTTTCTGAATTTACTCAATCTCAGAATCATACCCCGTGATGATATACATGCCTCGCCTGCTCAGAGACTTCTATCTAGACAAACCAGAAGAACATTGCCTATCAGTTCCAGTTTGTTGAGGCCTAAAGCTAAAAACAACAGAACAGTCAAAGCCCAACTATTCAGAGCACGTTCTTTCCAGAAGTCCAGCTCTGATAAATTGAGCGGATTTCTTCATCCATTGAAACAAGGAGAGAAAGTGAGGATACAAACGGTGAAAGGTTTCAACCGGATTGGTCAAGTAGCAGGTATATGTGCTGAGCTGATATCCTACCTCGTGAAATCTGAGCATGTGGAGTACAGTAGTAATCACAGACATCATCTTCCTGCATCAGAACTGATATCACAGCATTGTTCCTGTGATACAGACTCTAGATCTCAAAGCAATCCAGACAATGTTCCTGTTGCAGAACTTATCTATTCCTGATAATGTTCTTGATGTCCCAAAAGGTGAACATTTAGCAGAGACAGTGTCATTTGCTAGACCAAATTCTAATTTCTACGTCACATGCATTACAAAGAACTATTTTGTACCAATTGGATGTCAATTAATGTCATCAATATTGCATGACTTATTTCTCAAAGAGGGAGGATGTACAATAGTGTCTCTGTGTTGTACCTTTAAAAAGCATTTTAAGGACAGCACGTGCTAGCTTCAGTGCCATTTTGAGAGTGCAGCCAGAGAGTGAACATGTATGAGTGTGATAGCTGGTTTGTTTATAAGTTTATCTAAAGTTATTAAGTCTCAATCCTGACGTGTTTGTACATAATAAAGCTGCTTGACCAGAACTCACAGAAGTTTATCTGTTTTATCCTGACCAGACCAGCAACATCTGACATATGGAAATCCTTCTTTGCAATCCCACTACATAACGGCAGAAACCCCACCAACCCTTCTAATTTCAGGCCCATTGCCATTCTGTCTCTTATCTCCAAAATTCTCGAGAAATGCATACATACCCAGTTACTCAACACCTGCTGACAATAACCTGCTAACCTCCACCCAACATGGTTTCAGGCCCCACCACAGTACATCCACTCCACCACTTTCTTTCAGCCAGACAGTAGCCAAGGTCCGTGATAACAACATGCTTATCTCCTGCTTATTCTTTGATGTAAGACTTTTGATACTGTTTCTCACTTTAAACTTCTAAATAAACTCTAAGACCTCAACCTCTCCTGCTCCTCAGTAAACTGGTTCTCCAGCTACCTCTCCAATAAGCAACAGTCTGTTTGCTGGCAAACTGTCTTCTCTTCCAGTCAACACAAGAGTTGCTCAAGGATCAGTTCTGGGCCCCGTCTTGTTCAATATTTTCACAAACAAACTACATTCTGCTTGTAAACTCTCTACTCTATTACAATATGGTGATTATTCCACACTTATCACCACCGCCCATAACATTTCTAATCCCTTAACACTCACTCAGGAAACCTTCTCATCTGTTGAAACATGGCTCTCCAATAATCAGCAAGTATTAAATCTTAAAAAAAAACAAAAGTCCTTCTCTACTTTCCTAGAACACTGGCAAAAAGCATATCCTCCTTTGCCATCACCTCCCTCAGCAATACCATCATTAAAGCTGAACCTCATAGGTTCATAGGTTGGTGCTAGACTATCGGCCCTAGGGCCTATATAAGCCTAGCCAAAACAATTCCCTGGTTATTTCTTCCCACACTATTTACTTCCCTGGACCCCTGTGTAGCAATGCAACTGACATGATCCCCTGGGTGAATTTCCTTTCTCCCATCCAATCGTCAAGGTTCCTTTTGAAGAGGGCCAAAGAGGCATTCTGCTTGACATGTATGGGCAGTTTATTCCAGAGTCTGAGGAGTCTCTGGGTCAAGAACCTATCCCTCCAGCATGTTTTGTTTATTGTGATGACAAGGTTTAGATCCCTGGAGCATGTGGCTCTGAGGGATTGAGATTTCTTTAAGTGTAGCATATCCAACAGCTCTGGATTTGACATGGCCTTGTATGTTAAACAGAGATTGCCTCTGAGTAGACAATATGTGACAGAGTATAGTTGGAATTTTTTAAGGCGGTCAGCATAGGGCATCTACTTTAGGCCTGTGATTCTATTAGTGAGGTATTTCTGCGGCCTTTCCAGTTGTTGCAGATGTCTTGAGAGGTACATACCAAATGGGGCATTGTATTCTATAATGGGTCTAATGAGGGATGAGTACAGTGGGACAATGACCTCCTTTTTCCTGGATGAAAAGCCCTTAGTGATGAGGTGTGCCACACTGAAGGATTTCCCTGACTGTAGTGGCGATGTGGTTATCGAAGGTGAGACCACTGTCCACCTGTTTCCCTAAGTTTCTTATCACACTTTCAGTGTTTAGTGTACTGCCACCTATGTGGTAATTCATGGGTACATGTTTTTTTCCCAAAGGGGATAACTATACATTTCTTGACATTTAGCTTGAGCCCATGGCTGTGGCACCAAGCATCTGTTTCTGTAAGTCCCTTTTGTAGAGTATCCACATCATTTGATGATTCAATAATGGCTTCCAATTTGCAGTCATCTGCAAACTTTGTTAGCCAGATTCCCTTAGTGTTGGCCTGTACTTCAGAGAAGTAGATGCCAAACAAGAGCTGTCCCAGGACTGAACCCTGAGGTACTCCACTTGTCACTTGTCTGGAGCTGGATTTAGAGTCAGCTACTTTTACAGTATGGGTTCTGTCAGTAAGCCAGTTGGCAACCCATCGAGTGATGTAGGGATTAATGCCCAGCTTAGTAAGTCTATCTATGATTCCAGAGCGGGGTATGGTGTCAAAGGCTTTGGCAAGGTCCAAATAGGCTGTATGGACTGCCTTACCCTCGTCCACGGCTCTAGAGACTTATTCGAAGAAGTCAGTCAGGTTCAGGAGACAAGATAAGCCCTTCACAAACCTAAACTGGGTGAGGTCCAGTGTTTGAAGGTTGCCAATGTCTTTGTTTATAAATTTCATGATAATACGTTCCGTGGCCTTGCAGATCAAGCTTGTCAGACTTATGGTGTGGTAGTTCCTGGGATCCAAGGTGGATCCCCCCTTGTGGAGTGGGATAACTGTAGCTGTGTGCCACTCAGTGGGCACAAAGCCTGAGGTGAGGCTATGATTAAACATGACACTTAGGTGAGGTGCCAGTTCATTTTGTGGTTCATGTAGTACACAGCCTGGGGTGTCATCTGGTCCCATGGATGCTGTATTCTTAGCTTTGGAGAGTGTGATTTTTACCTGTGTGGCCATTATTACCAGAATTTGGCAGTCTTCCAGTATTGAGATGGGCTGTTTAGGGGGTGGGAGGGGGGTGAAGTTGGCACTGAATTGATTTGCCAGGATATTGGCAATATCCTTGGGAATCATTATATTTAATGCCATTCTGTTGTAGCTCAGATCGATCTGAACATTGCCATTTAGATTCTTGACATAGTTATAGAATGCCTTGTGGTTGTTTTTGGAATCTTTGGCAATTTTATTTTCATAACTAGCTTTGGAGGATTTTATGAGGGATCTCAGGTTCTTACTGAGGCTGGTAAGGGAGTTTTTTGCATCCTGGGATTTTCCTCTTTTCTACAACAGTTTCTTCCTTTTGTTGTAATGTTTGTTTATGGCAGGGGACCACCAGAGTGGCTTTCTTTTTTGGAGGAGAGCATCTTGGTTCTATTTGGGATGGCACAATTCATGCATAAGTGGATGTACTCATACAGTGCCTTAATGTAGGATTCATCAGTGGAACTTTCAGTTCCCGTCTGCATGGGTGTCATGAAGTTTGTCACTTCTGACTTGAGTAGCATGAAGTTGGCTTTGGAGAAGTTTTTTATGGAGTTTTCGTTACTGGGGAGTGGGGGTGGGATGTTGGATGTTAAGGATGATTAGCTTATGTTAAGACCTGACCAATGAGTGGGTGACCATAGGTGTGGAGCATCGATTTCCCATGTTGGTAATGACTAGGTCTAGGATATTGGAGCCCCTGGTGGGACTATGGATTGGTTGATCCAGGGTATTGGAATTTATGAATTCCAAGAACCGTTGGGCAAAGGTGTTAGTACACAAGTAGTTTTACCAATTACTGGCAGGGTAGTTGAAATCAGCCAGTATTAGGGTGTTTGGTTGTATCTTAATATTTTTCATTATGTTTACAGTGCATTGGTGTTTGATTCAGCAGTCATGCAGCTATTTTCCATTGGCATGGGTACTGTGAAGTTAGCCACCTCTATTTTTTGGATTCCAAAGTCAGCTTTGGAGAAGTTTTTCAAGGTGGTTACCTTTGGGGGGGATGGGTGAGATGTGGATTTCCATGGTGATTAGTTTATGGTCGGATCTGACCAGGGAGGGATTGACTATTGATGTAGAGCAATGGTAGCCCATGTTAGTAATAACCAGGTCAAATATATTGCTTCCTCTAGTAGCGGTCTGTATGAGTTGGTCCAGGGCATTGGAATTGATGAATTCCAGGAAGTGTTAGGCCATTGTATTGGTGCTTGAGTAGTTTTCCCAGTTGATGGAGGGGTAGTTGAAGTCTCCTAGTAAAAAAAA
>NC_056726.1:1035553101-1035572666 GCF_019279795.1 Protopterus annectens | reverse complement strand
ATATATTGCTTGCTATCATAGTTCTGAAGTCAGCAGACCTCCCCACAAAACTTGAACTTTTCATTTGATTAGCTTAGAGTCATATGACTAAGACAACTGTGGCTTGCTTCAAGTTCTGAAGTCACAGACCTCCACTACTGACTTCATTTGATTGGCTCTCTCTCTAGCTCACGTGCTATAACCTGCACAGACCTGCCTCCAGAATCTTTAATTCAACACTCTTTGTGGAAAGCCCAGAGCTGTGAGAAACAAGCTTTTATTCAAGAAGTGATAATTACATCACCACAGTAGTCAGGAAATCCTTCTCCATGGCACACCTCATCACAAAAGGTTTCTCATCCAGGAAAAAAGAGGTCATTGTTCCCCTCTACTCGGCACTTATTAGACCCATTATAGAGTACAACGCCCCTTTTGGAATGTACCTCACAAGACATCTGCAGCAGCTGGAAAGGCCACAGAAGTACCTCACAAAGAGGATTACTGGCCTCAAACAGATGCCCTACACTGACCGTCTCAAAAAACTCCAGCTTTATTCCGTAGCATATCACCTACTCTGAGGAGATCTCTGCCTAACATATAAAGCTATGTTAAACCCAGAGCTGTTGGACATGCTACACCTAAAGAAATCCCAATCCCTCTGAGCTACATGCTCTAGGGACCTAAACCTTGTCACCACAATAAACAGGAAATGCTGGAGGGATAGATTCCTGTCCCAGAGACTTCCCATATTCTGGAATAAGATACTCATCTGTGTCAAGCAAAGTTCCTAATTAGCACTCTTCAAGAAAAATCTTGATGAGTGGATGGGAAATAGGAAATACACCCCAGGCTTCACTTCTGTGTCTCTGCTCGACAGTAGCACAGGAATATAACTTTCTTGGGTGGCGTAAGCCATGGAACCTTGCTGGCTAGGCTTACTTAGGCCCTTGGGCCGATAGCCTAGTACCTACCTATGAACCTATGAAAAAAAAGAATAGCACTCAGTGACTGCTGCAGTTGGACTCACTTTATGATAGATTGGCTGCACAAAAGATGTTTTTCCCTATGAGACCTGCAAAATCTGTATGCTGTTGTTGTGTCTTTCGGCTTTTCCCCTGTTAGGGGTCGCCACAGCAGAACTCCAGTCCACTAATGATTGGCAGTTGATTTTTACGTGCTGAGCTGCCAGCCCTAATGCACAACCTTCAACGAAGGTACGCCCATTCATGCATGTCTCCACGCAGAAGACGCTCTAGCTGAGAGTCGAACCGGTCAGCGTCTTACTGTGAGGTGACAACGCTACTGGTGCAAAATCTGGATAACCTTCAAAATCTTGATCTAAAGTTTAAATAACCTATGCCAAGCACACATACACAAACTTTGAGCTGCAGTACAACCCTGACCAGATTACTAGGTATCTCCTCACCTGTTAATAGTAAGTCCACCCAAACATTATCATCAACAAACTAAACTTCAAGCAGTTATAGTCACTCCTGGCCCCTTGAGTCATTCCTGTCAAAATCATGGACCAACACAAATGGAATATAGTAAAGTTGAGGAAATGTTTAATATTAAAATTCATACATTTGTTAAATTCAGTAGTATTTGACAAGCATATTTATGTAGGCAGAATTTTTGTAATTCTATGTATTATGTAGACTATTTTGAGACAAAACAATGTATACTGTTGTGTTGGGATCTAAATTAAACCCTTTAAAAAGAGGTATTATATATTCTTAAGTAAAGAAGTATGGTTTACATTTTATTATACCAGTATAGGAGGTTTAATGTCAATGCATTTATTTTGGTTATGAAAGCTTAGAAGTGTGAGAAAGAGAAATAAAAATAATAAATATGAACAATTCTTGGAAAATACTTTTCTTTTTTTTTACTTTATAGACACCCCTAAAACTGTCCTTTTGCATGAAGACATGCAGCACCACATTGGGCTCGAAGCAGTTTGGGAATGAGACATATGCTAATCGGCCATGTGATCACTCCCCAGCAGCTGCATCTAGGATGGCATCTACATGCTGAGCAAGTCATACAATTGTTTTGTCATGTAGATTATCATGGCTGTTCCTTCCATACTGTGGTAGTGAGCACAGCCTGCTCAGCCACCATTTTTATAGGTAAGTACCCAGGAGTTTGCTGGTAAGGTACGGTTAGGAAGTGTATGACTGTGTGTATGTGAGGGCTACATGTGTTTGTGTATGTGCGTGTGCGTGTGCGTGTGTGTGTGTGTGTGTGTGTGTGTGTGTGTGTGTGTGTGTGTGTGTGTGTGTGTGTGTCTGCCTAAGGGTAGAAGTAGGGGAGTAGAGGGGTCACAGTAGGTGTGCAAGTGTGTGGTGGATTGTGCAGGAGTGGCATTAGAATGGATGCTTGTGTAAGTGCATGATGGTTTGGGGAGGGGTGGCTGTCATACTTCCCCACACAACTATGGAGTAATGAACAGCATCTATGACTTTGGATGGGAGGAACAATAGACACCTGGGATTACTCTAAAGTCATGTGCCATAATGGCACTTAACACTGTATGGTAATAGAGGGGAGCACTATACACCAGATATTATTCCAAAGTTGTGTGTTGTGACAGCACTTAACACAGTATGGTGATCAGGGGGGGGAGGTAATACTAGACACCAGTGATTACTTGAAAGTCATATGCCATAGCTATACTTAACACAGCACAGGGATTGAGGGTGTGTGGGCACACTAAAGACCAGTGATTACTGTAAAGTGATGTCCCATAATGGCCAGTAACAAAGTATGGTGATCAGGGGGCGTTGGAAAACTAGACACCAGGAATTATTCTAATGTGTGCCATAACAGTTTTTAACACAGTATAGGGATCTGGGGGTAGAGGGAAACAGTTCTATAGGTTCATAGGTATATACTAGGCCAACAACCACTAGGGCCCTTATAAGCTTAGCCATGCAGCTCAAATGTGACACACAAATTTGATTTATATAGGGGCTGATTTAATGACTGCCTCTTTCCAATGACATAGGCACCAGATCAGGGGTGAATTTCTGATTGCCCATACATTGGTCTAAGTTGCACTTAGCCTAATACCAACCTATGAACCTATCAGCCCTAGGGCCTATACAAGACTAGCCATAACAATTCCCTGGATATTTCTTCCCAAACTATTTACTTCCCTGGACCCATGTCTAGCAGGGTGACTGACGTCATCCCCGGGGTGAATTTCCTTTCTCCCATCCAATCGTCAAGGTTCCTTTTGAAGAGGGCCAAAGAGGCTTGACATATATGGGCAGTCTATTCCAGAGTCTGGGGAGTCTCTGGGTCAGGAACCTATCCCTCCAGCATGTTTTGTTTATTGTGATGACAAGGTTTAGCTCCCTGGAGCGTGTGGCTCTGAGGGATTGGGATTTCTTCAAGTGTAGCATGTCCAACAGCTCTGGGTTTGACATGGCCTTGTATGTTAAGCAGAGATTGCCTCTGAGTAGACGATATGCGACAGAGTATAGCTGGAGTTTTTTAAGGCGGTCAGCATAGGGCATCTGCTTTAGGCCTGTGATTCATTTAGTGAGGTATTTCTGCGGCCTTTCCAGTTGTTGCAGATGTCTTGAGAGGTATGTATCAAATGGGGCATTGTATTCTATAATGGGTCTAATGAGGGATGAGTACAGTGAGACAATGACCTCCTTTTTTCTGGATGAAAAGCCCTTAGCGATGAGGTGTGCCACATCAAAGGATTTCCTGACTGTTGTGGAGATGTGGTTATCGAAGGTGAGACCACTGTCCACCTGTGTCCCTAAGTCTCTTATCACCCTTTCGGTGTTTAGTGTACTGCCACCTATGTGGTAATTCACGGGTATATGTTTTTTTCCCAAAGGGGATAACTATACATTTCTTGGCATTGAGCTTGAGCCCTTAAATAGGGATGGGAGGAACTCTGCTTCACATGGATGAGGAGCCTGTTCCAGGAAACGGGAACTCTCTGAGAAACACAAAAGTCTCTCCAGAATGTCTTATGTATGTTGCAAGCAAAATTTGGCTCTTTTATAGTAGTTCTGATGTTGTTTGTTTTGCAGATGAGCAAAAGGTTCGTCAAAACAGGGTCCAGGAATGTCTTGTATGCCAGGCAAAGATCACTCCCTGAAAGATCTGTATGATACTGAGTAAAGAGACAATATTTTGAGGTGATCAGCACAGGATATTGTGTTTACTCTCTGTATTCTTTTTGTAAGGAACCTTTCTATACTAAACATCCAATGCAATATGAATCTTTATCACATAATAATGCTTAAAGTTCCAGAATATTAGTTGAGAGACTATAATGCCAAATCCAGTTAAATGATACATGCATCTGAAAAAACAGTCTGAATCTTCTAATATTAGGCAATGACTAAGGGTTCATGTTCATACTGCTGTCAATATGTAAGTTAAACTGTAGAAGGGAAGGAATGCAGCATACATACAGCACAAATAAAGTTGTGCTTGTCTTTCAGCTAGGCATGCCTGCTTAGCAATAACTGCAATACATACAAGATACATTGTATCAGATCTTTGCATTCCACATATGTATTAATGTTATGCTACCCAAAGTGCTTCAGGACAAGTTTTGGTTTAAAACATATGCTGCATCTCAGCATGACACCTGAGCCAAATGAATGCAGAATTTTAAACAAATATTAGAGATTTCCAAAAATCTTTCACGGAGTCATAGCAGCTGAACTGTGTGAAAAGAAAATATACAACCACTTTTAAAGTGAATATAATACTGCAGTTTGTGCAGGAACTGTGAACGTGTCACAGTTTTTGCAGTGAATTAATATAATTTTAGAGGAGCACTGTAGCTTAATAGTTCAAAAGTGTGATATATTGTATTCCAACTTACATAATGATTCTGTTGGTGGATTATCTGGATTTCTGTGATAAGACGTCCTTGCCCTGAAAAATAAATGCCAGTGACATTATATTCCTGAGACATGAGTTTTAAAAAATATTTTAGAATGAAGAAAATTACCATATTCTATAATAATGCATTCAATTTAAGCATTGCCTCAATTAAGCAAGAAATGCTGTCATTACACTAAAAGAAATTCAATGGCCTTTAATGTTAATACATAATATGTCTATGTTTGAATTTTGCATGAATTCTGCGCATACAATCATAAAGCTTAACAAAGTACATGCTGTCTATGTGATATTTGTCATAAATCAGACATCAGGGATTACTCTAAAGTAGTGTGTTGTAACACCACTTAACACAGTATGGGATCAGGGGGTGGCTGGAACACTGGACACCAGGAATCAGTAAGGACTTCTTCATCTTCAATAATTCTTTGTAGTTCATGTTTCCAATGCTTCTCATGAAATTACATGTTGTAGCTTCTGCTTGTGTGAAGACGTGGGATTGTCAGAGAGATGAAGAAAGTAGACAAGAGTATAAGAAGATGAGGTGTATGGTGAAGAGACAAGTAGTGAAGGCTAAGGGTAAGGTGTATGGTGAGTTGTATGAAAGGTTAGACACAACAGAGGGAGAAAAGCACCTATACCGTTTGGCTAGACAGTGGGACCGAGCTGAGAAAGATGTGCAGCAGGTAACGGTGATAAAGGATAATGAGGGAAACATACTTACAAGCGAGGAGAGTGTGTTGAGCAGATGGAAAGAGTATTTTGAGGGGCTGATGAATGAAGAGAATGAGAGAGAGCGAAGGTTGGATGATATGGGGATAGTGAATCAGCGGCTTAGCAAGGAGGAAGTAAGGAAATCTATGAAGAGAATGAAGAATGGAAAGGCTGTTGGTGCAGATGACATACCTGTGGAAGCATGGAGGTGTTTAGGTGAAATGGCAGTGGAGTTTTTAACCAGATTGCTTAAAGAAATCTTGGAAAGTAAGAGGATGCCTGTGGAGTGGAAAAAAGGGTTTTGGTACAGATTTTTAAGAATAAGGGTGATGTGCAGAGCTGTAGTAACTACAGAGGGATAAAACTGATCAATCCCAGCATGAAGTTATGGGAAAGAGTAGTGGAAGCTAGGTTAAGAAGGGAGGTGATAATTAATGAGTATGGTTTCATGCCAGGAAAGAGCACTACAGATGCAAAGTTTGCTCTGAGGTTGTAGATGGAGAAGTATAGAGAAGGTCAGAAGGAGTTGCATAGTGTCTTTGTGGACATAGAGAAAGCATATGACAGGGTGCCTAGAGAGGAGTTGTGGTATTGTATGAAGAAGTTGGGAGTGTCAGAGAGGTATGTAAGAGTGGGATGGCATATGTATGAGCGTTGTGTGACAGCGGTGAAGTCTGCAGTAGGAACGACTGATGCATTTAAGGTGGAGGTGGAATTACATCAAGGATCAGCTCTGAGCTGTTTCTCATTTGCAATGGTGATGGACAGGTTGACAGACGAGATCTGACAGGTGGCCCCATGGACTATGATGTTTGCAGATGACATTGTGATTTGTAGTGAGAGTACGGATCAGGTTGAGGAGACCCTGGAGAGGTAGAGATATGCTCTAGGGAGGAGAGGAATAAAGGTCAGCAGGGCTAAGGCAGAATATGTGTGTGTGAATGAGAGGGAGGATAGAGGAATGGTGAGGATGCAGGGAGTAGAGGTGGTGAAGGTGGATGAGTTTAAATACTTGGGATCAACAGTTCAGAGTAATGGTGAGTCTGGAAGAGAGGTGAAGAAGAGAGTACAGACAGGGTGGAGTGGGTGGAGAACAGTGTCTGGAGTGATTTGTGACAAACAGGTACCAGTAAGGGTGAAAGGGAAGGCCTACAAGAGGGAAGTGAGACCAGCTACGTTATATGGGTTGGAGACGGTGGCATTGACAAAAAGGCAGGAGTTAGAGCTGGATGTGGAAGAGTTAAAGATGTTGAGATTTGCACTGGGTGTGACAAGGATGGACAGGATTAGGAATCAGTAAATTAGAGGGTCAGCTCAGGTTGGACAGGAGGGATGCTGGGTATATTGGGAAAAGGATGCTAAGGATGGAGCTGCAAGGTAAGAAGAAAAGAGGAAGGCCTAAGATAAGGTTTATGGATGTGGTGAGAAAGGACATGCAGGTGGTTGGTGTGACAGAGCAAGATGCAGGGGACAGGAAGAAATGGAGACAGATGATCCGCAGTGGCGACCCCTAATGGGAGCAGCCAAAAGAAGAAGAAGAAGAAGCTTCTACTTGTGCTGATATTGGGGTAAATGCTGCTAGTACGTATTTGCTTATAATACCAAAGATCCACATACATGATCAGATAAGAAACTAATAGTGATCCATTGCAATGAGCCCACTTACCCCTGAGTCTAATGCTAATGTCTCCCCTAGAACTAGGATAAAATACTACAGAACTGTCATTTGTTGTATCTCCGGCTTTTTCTATAGACCTTATAAACCGATGTGTATGTAGTCCACTGTCTTGAGCTACCATTATTAACCATTCATCTCTTAGTTTAATTTCACCTATCCTTAGCTATTAACATAATAAATATTGATTAAAATGTGGTTGTTTCAGGAGTTCTTCATGCTGTCAGCTGTAACTATGGACTTTCTGCTTTTCTTTCCTTCTCTTTTGGTCATTATCTTTATATTGTTTCTTTTTTTTAGACAGTTTGTGTTGTTGCCTTATTTATATCCACTTTTGGTTTAATTTCCACTCACAGTTCTTTCCAAAATGTGTCTGCTAATCTAAACAAGGATGTAATCTTAGGTTTGCTTCTTCATGGTTTGGGATATTCACTGTATTTGGATTAGGTGTTGCCAACAAATATGTATTACAGTCCCATGAGTACAGATCTATACAAATAGTCAGTTTCTAAGAGACCGATACCTCTTTCAGAATGAGATATATGTAACCGTGCCATGCACTGTTTTTTATATATCCTTTCATAGGCATGAAGCAGTTTTTTGCAACTGACCCAAGGCTTTTTGGTACTAGATTATCACACCAAAGCTGTAAATTAAAACAATAATAACATACTGATTTGTATTTTGGAGTTTATTCCTATGTGTCAAGGAAATGTTCAGTATTAGTTTTATACTTTTAAATTATTCTTTACTACACTGTCTTCATGCATTCATACTTTCTTGCTGACCTCTCATCTATTCCCAGGCATGTATAGACCCCCTCTTATCTTGTTCTAGATCTTTTATATCACATTCCTTTCCCAAGTCAGTATTTTCTTAGTGTTCAGTTTCCCTGCTATAACTGTTCCCTTTGCACATTTATTAAGGCTAAATGCCATTTTATATCATCCAAGAAGGGTTTAACCACTTGTATCTATATTTTCAGGTGTTAGTGTAATAAGAGATGCTTTTAAAATCATCCATAAAAAAATGGGATGTAATTTGGCAAATTGATTTCTGAAATTTATGTTGCTAGCTTACCTTTGTTAAATAAACAGCTTAATTGGTTACGGGAAGGCAAAACAGCACTCTGGAATTCTATCCCTGCAGTAGAAGTTTGCCCCTTATCATTACTTAAGTATAAAGTGGTTTGTCACCATTTAATAGTGGCTGCTACACTTACCTTCCACAAGTTTTTATAGTGCACTGTTATGGCTTTGCTTAATAATAAATTATCCTTTTGTCCATAGGAAATTATTCAATTAACATTTTGTATTATTGCTGAGGCTGAGGGTTTTGTTTTTGTTCTTTTTTTAAGTGACTATAAATTTTGTCTGCATCAATCATGGTAAGCAATTGTGTTGTTGGAAAGCAATTTGTCTGTCTACAGTTCACAGGATGACTTGAGATTTGCTTTTAAGGAGGAATATGTATTTTTTCTTGTTTTTCCCTAGGGTGGCTTCATTTTGGGATGTGAATATAAATAATTTTTACTCAAGGCTGAGTCATTGTGCAACAATGTTAGCACATTTAACCAGAAGTTAAGTACTGGATGGTTTTCCATTTAGGAGCAATTCATAATTTTGTCTACATTTTTCTAGCTGATACTGCATTCCATTTCATGTCCTCTATACTCATCCTTTTTCCTTCATCTTTTAACTCTGCTATCTATTTGGCATCATTGTTGTGCTCAGCAGGGTCTTTATAACTACTTATGTTTTTTTCTGATGCCATTACTTTTACTGTTGTGTTCTTTTCCATTTCTCTATAAAACATGGTTGGAGTCCACAATGAACTGCTTGTTTTATACCTTTCCAGTTTAATTTCTATAGACCCTATAAGTTTCTTTTTGCCTGGGCTGGTATTTTGACAAAAGACTGCTAATGCATATTTACTGATGAGATCAAAGATCCACACCATCAGCCAAGAAACTAACAAAGATCCCTCGCAACCAACCTCAGTACCCCTAAGCCTAACCCCAACGTCTCACCTTAGAACTAGCATTAAGAAGTTTGATATCAAGTTCTAACAGCATTGACACAAAAACACTCATACTGTTTAAAAATCATCTAAAAATTATAACCTCAAGTTCTAACAGCATTGACACAAAAACACTCATACTGTTTAAAAATCATCTAAAAATTATAACCTCTGCTAAAGTATTTTCTAGCTGAAACCTCACTGATGACAAAAAGTGTCTGTCATACCTGATTTCTACTTACTGGATTGTTGTGAAGTTCACATGAATATGATTCAAATCAGGGATAAGCTAGACTTCAAAAAATGTTGATAACTAAGCATGGTCATCAGAGTTAGTGTTTCTATTCCTAAATAAATCATCAATAAAAACATATTTCTTTTTCATTAGAAAGTTTTATAATATCATACCCAATTAAGTAAGCTTGGACGTAGGTGAAAAGATAAAATATTGCTAGAACTTTTCATCCTTTATTGTGTTCTAGCTGATAAGTCTTCACATTTGCTTTTGGTATTCCATAGTTTTGACTGATTGGATATCTAGTAATAATGTAAATTATTTATTTCATTACTATTTAATATATATTCTTGTGTCATTCATTGTGTTTTTATGCCTGTCAACATTTACATGTATCTAACCAGGTAAATATGTGTTTTACACTCCTTGACCCAAATTCCAACATACTTGCTCTCAGTGTAAGGCCTATCTATAAAGAGGCTTACTACGGGGACCAGATGCCAAAAGACCTGCTCTCACTGTAAGCGGTCTCTTACACTAGGAGCAGGTCTTTTGTGTGTCTGTAGCATTTGCTTGATACAAATGTAGCAAGGAGCTTGTTATACCTTAAATAGAAGAGAAGCCTGACCTCTCTCTCTCTCTTTCCCTCTCTCTCTTTTCCTGAAGTGTGAAGTCTGAAGTCTGAAGAGAGGAGAGTTTTTTATTTTAATGGAATAGCTAGCCATCTTCTTCAGTTCAGTGCTACGCTCTCACCTTCTTCAATGGTCATCCTTGACTGTCGCAGGTCTTTTCTCATGCAATGCATTCATCTCTTGTCTGGCTTCCCTCATTTTCTCTTGCCTTCTTTCCATCTCTCCCAAATCTTCTTCACCAGATTGTCTTCTGCTTTCTTGCACATGTGCCTGAACCACTGTAATATACTCACTTTAACCTTCCCTGCAACTGGAGTTATGTTGGCTTCATCTCGTGTCCTCATTTTGTCTGTTCCACAGTGTGCATCCTACTGCCCATCTCAAGTACTTCCTCTACATCCCTCCTCGATTCCCCTGCCTTCACTGCCTACTTTTCTGCACCACACAATAGTTTTGTACCTATAACTTTCAGCTTCTTTGGCATTCTTCTGTCACACAATATACCTGAAATTCTGGGCCAGTGGCCTGAAGCCCCACTGATTCTAGCTTTGACCTCTTCATTCAGACTTCAATTCTCCTCAAACATACATCTCAGATACATGAAGCTGCTGACTTGTTCCACTATTTTCCCTTCTATCTTGGTTGTCAGTTTCTTTTATTTCTCCACTTGCTTCCATAGCATATGTTTTGTCTGTACTGTTTCATCCCATGTGCCTTCCATTTTACATTCCATTCCCCTATCCTTTGCAGAAGTTCTTGTTCAGATTCTGCCTGTAACTCCACATTGTCAGCATACGGCAGCTTTGTTGATCTGTCCCCCTGACCTGTTAGCTAACTTAGTCCATCATCAGTTTGAACAGCAGTGGGCTCGCAGATTAACCCTGATGCACACTAGCTCCCACTGGGAAACCTTCTATGAGTCTGAACATTATTCATACATGTCACTGGGTCTTTGTACATAGCCTGCACTAATTCTATCAATGTTTCTGGGACTTTCCATAGACATTGGTGATATACCAGCAAACAAGTTTAGTATAGACTTCACCACTAGAACATTTACCCAAACTCCATATATCCAAGAATCTATAAAGACTCCTATTATCACCAAGGATCATATTCTAAAGGTGTTATGAAAGCCAAAAAACTTCTTTGATGAGACCTGACAAACAATGTTTAATAAACTGAAACATGCATTTCCTCTCTGAAAATGTACACAAACTGTTTAAAGTAAGCAAAGCCACAGGATTTGTTCAAATTTTAGTGCACCTCATTGATAATGCCCCTCCATAAGGGTAGTCCCATCACGGGCTACAGTAATTATCAAGTCGCCACCCTTATGAATCAGAGCTGCAAAGCTATGGAGCATTTCATAACTGATCTCATCAATTATTGCATCAAGTGTCAGTTGCACAACAGGTATCACATTTGCCTTTGGTGCAGGATGCTGTGGGTTCTATTCCCACACCAGGCAGATGGATTGCTGACACAGCAGTGGGGGGGTGCTGCACTCCTGAATATGTCATCGTTCTGATGAGGCATTAAATTGAATTACCATCTGTTTGAGTAAATAGTAGCTCAGCGGGATGTAAAAGGTCCCACAACACCTTTCAAAAAAGGAGGGGAAGTTCTTAGATGCCCTGGCCAAATTACCCCTAGTAGTATAAATATCACATCTGGTCTTCCAGGAAAAGAGGCCACTAGGTTTGTGGGACTATTGTTGCTAACAAAGGATAAATAAATAAATTATGTTATCAAAAATATCATTATGCTAGACCCTTGACAGTTTGGCTTCATCAAAGGAGATTCTGCCTATCAAATCCTCTTAACATCTTTGAGAGAGTCATGCAGGCTTTTGACAGTGGTCATGCTGCTCACACAGTTTCTCTTTGTGTAGTCAGTGTAATAGACACTATGCACCATGCAGGCATTGTAAATAAGCTAAATACTTTACATGTAACTCCCCATGTGGTAAGATGGGTATCAAGGTGGCTAAAAGAAAGAAGCTGCATAGTTCATGTTGTAGGTACCTCATCTGAAAATATGAAAGTAACCAGAAGAGTCAAAGGGGTTCTGTACTGGGAACCATCCAGTTCAACATTTACTTTTCTTATCTTCAAACTAAGGACCAGCAACTCCTGAAAACTGACACTGCAGATGACTGCAGAGTGTTATTTGCATATTCTGCTAAAGACACCTGTACTCTTTAAAAAGAATTTACTCTATGTAATGCCTGGTGTACTGAAAACAGGCTCTAAATAAATGCAAAAAAGTGTAATATAATTTAATTTAGCAAAAACAATACTCTACTACTAATGGAAAATGTAGTTGGAGATCTGTGAACCAAGGTTAGCAGTAGTCCTTCCACTGACCATCATGTGGGAGCTGTTTTCAAAAAAATCCTTCTACATAGCACAACTAATAATATAGCAATAACCCACGCCTGGGTGTGGGAATGCTGGATTTACCCACGGTTGGCGTGGTTTGGTCACGAGGGCGAAGCCCGAGTGGCCAAACAAAGCCAACCCTGGGTAAATCCAGCATTACCACCCAGAAGTGGTTGCTATTATAATGACATTATTTAAGAAAAAATTACTTTTCTTAAATAATGGCATTGTATAATGCCTCCTTGCTGCCCTTCCGCAGCTGTCTGGTATTCTGCGGCAGTTCTGATGTACTGCGCATGACGCTGTACATCAGAGCTGTGGGCAAAAGCAACGGAGAAAGCAAGATCTCCATTGCTTTTTACTGTTTTGCTATGTTAAATGGGTTTAACATAGCGAGACAGCTTTAAAATAAGCAACAGAGAATCTCTGATGCTTATTTTAAAGCTATAACTAAGAGATGAGTGATGCACCACACCATAAAACGTATCTCAACGATTTATTCAGAGCTGTATCTCAACAAGACAAAAAACAACAAATATATATCCATTGTTTGTTGTTTTTTGCCTTGTTGAGATACAGCTCTGAATAAATCGTTGAGATACATTTTATGGTGTGGTGCATCACTCATCTCTTAGTTATAGCTTTAAAATAAGCATCAGAGATTCTCTGTTGCTTATTTTAAAGCTGTCTCGCTATGTTAAACCCATTTAACATAGCGAGACAGGTTTTAAAAAAAAGCAACGGAGAAAGCAAGATCTCCGTTGCTTTTTACACTGTCTCGCTATGTTAAAGGAGTTTAACATAGCGAGACAGCTTTAAAAAAAGCAACGGAGATCTCCTTGCTTTTTTTAAACTTGTCTCGCTATGTTAAACTCCTTTAACATAGCGAGACAGTGTTTTAAAAAAAGGCTTATACTAATGGAAAAAGTCCGGGCGACCAGACCTTTTTCCATTAGTATAAGTCGATTTGCAATGTGCACGTTTTGGAATATTAATGGGGGTCATGGTATAATTATGAATATATCATCCAGATCTAAAGAAGTTGACACTGATTAGACAAATTATAGACTACAATACCCTTTCAGGATACTTCGCTTAACTTAAACAACAAGTAAAAAAGCCGCAGAGGTTCCTAATTAAGAAGATTTCAAGCTTAAAGTACCCAAGCTACCATGAGAGGCTAGAAGCTTCATCCCTTTACTGAGAAGCGTATAGGTTCTATAGGCCTGAGCTTCTCCTCTGCTGTCTCTCCACTGGAGATCCTGTTGTTGTTAAACTCCTTATATCTCCACAAGTCTAATAGTTCAGCAAACATCAGAACCAGGGACCTGAATCTTCACCAGCAGATAAGTAGAACATGATGGTGAAATCAATATATTATGCAGTGATTACTCTCAGTGGAATAAACTGCCCATGTGGGTTAATCAGTATGATATATTATCATACTTCAAACAGAATTTGGATGAATGGATGGGTGCCCTCAAATTTATCCAACTAACTGGCCTAGCCTTCCATCTGAAAGTTAGTATATCCTGAGGTGGGTATTGCCAAGGTGCTGATGACTGTAAGATTAACTTGCCTTGAAACTTCTATGAATCCTGTCAATGCCACATAATGTAACAAAAGAACCATCCTTAACACAATTGAAATGCTTACTATAACAAACGATGCACCCATAAACAAAATCAAACACTCCTCTAAATCAGCATCAAGGAATAATACAACAATGCAACAAAATTTAATCATATGCAAAAATTATACATAAACATATTACAGAACATCGGTATAAGCATGCCACACATAGAACTGTATATGCAACTGCAACGGCAGAGAACCATAACAGTAAACAACACTAAGTACACACATTCACCATTCCTCTCTAAGTACACAGGAAACATACAAGCTCACATGTATACTTAAATGTACAGTAACATACATAAAGATAATTATAAATAAGTAACATATAAAATCCTATACAAGTTAACCACTACTACCATAATAAAATCCAAAAACCTAAAGAAAACTGCACAAATATATATAAAAAGGGGGAAAAACAGATGATGAAAACCAATATCTTGAATACAAATGAATATACTCATTTAGGGCTGGATTCATTAAAGCCCACTGTAAGTGCTGCTATTATGTGCCCAGACTGGCATGAGATGCTCATGGTAATGTGCTGTTTTTGTGTACACAATGGATCCTCTTTGAAAGACACCAGATGTTTAACCAATCATTGAAGCCTATTGCCTTTTCCTGTTTAACCAATCATTGAAGCCTATTGCCTTTTCCTGTTTAACCAATCATTGAAGCCTATTGCCTTTTCCTTCTATTCAGGCATCATTTCATATGAAGGAAGGACTCCTCTAAGGACTAGTGTCTTATAGGCATTTGTAACCTGGCTGGAAATCTCTATCATGTCTTTCTGCATACCCTTCAGAGTTTGATGTCTAGAATTATTCACTCTCACATGTGCCACTACCATATCATAGTTGTATTACTTGCAGTGTGAAGCTTGTGAAGTTGTAAAATGCTACTAATACAGAGTCTGCACACCTTACCTCATTCTGGGATGGGAAAGCTGACATTGGTCATTCACTCTCTTCTCCCAGTCCTGTCCTTCCAGTACTCACGCCACTAGTCGAGCATGGGTAATCTTTGGCACACTATGGGCTTTATCCCACATGGCTAGCAAGGAGCTTGTTTAACTTTTGATCCAATGTATAGAGATGCTTTAGCCTTTCTGCAAGTTGAATAAACCTAAGACTATCATTTTCAGTTTTTGGATAATAGAGGTGCTTATGTGCAAGAGATAGCAAGAAAAGGCAGATTATCTTCCCTGTTCTTTGTTACTCATAGCGGATGTTTGAAATTGTCCCCTGGATTCATTAAACTCCATGCAGGAATAGTGCTATTCCTGCACAGAGTGGATCGTGCCTGTGTAGAACAGCAGCAGCGAGCCTTGCATATTCATGAAGGCATGCTGCTGCATTTTCTACAAAGACACGATCTGTGTATGAGTGCAGGGGGTGTGTCCAAGCAGTGCACAGAAACTAAACACATCACCTGCATTCAGAAAGTGCCATGCGGCACTTTCTAAGCCATACTGGCATGATATTAGAGATTTGCTCTAATATTATGCCAGTATGTCAGTGTCCACGGACACTTAAATTAAAATCGCAAGAGCAAAGCAATACAGGGAGGTCTGTCACAGTTTTTTTGGCACTACCCCTGTATTGCTAAAGCGCTGTATGGCACTTCTGCATCCTGCAAAAGCAGGAAATGTGCGCAAATGCACACATAACAGGGGATAAATCCCCCAACCGTTAAAAAGCACAAGCACAGCCTCACAAACACAGAAAGTCGATAGAGAACATGCCATGTATCATCATGAAACACACACATAGAAGCCGGAAATCCCAATCAATGCCAGTATTTCATGAATACAGTCCCAAGTAGTGTCAGAACACCACAATACACACCCATATAACCTAAAAATATAACAATAATATATACTTATTTGTAATACCCTAAGGAATTTTTAAGTGTAGCTAAGTGGGTGTGTACATTATATAATGGCTGTCCCCTTAGCATACCTTAAACATCTCATAGGAGCTAAATGAAAATAGACAGGTACATTTTTCAAGCCAAGATAGTGTAATGGTTAGAGTTGCAGCTTTATATGCTGGTGTTCACAGCTTGAGTCCCAAGTGAGACAACTTATTTTCCCATGTGAAAGTAGTGTTAAAATTATTTTAATAAACTTAAATTATGTAGCAACTATTTGTTGTCAACCAGGGTAGTGTAGCAGTTCCAAAAGTGAGATGTCAGTGTAGAAAAGACGTGAAACCCCCATATAAACACATGCCCCATTCAGTATAGTTACACAAGAATATAATGTAATGAAAGCACATGGGGGATGTCATGGAAGGAAAACGTAAAATTATAATGTGTATGTAAATAATATTTTATATTATACAATGTCTGGCCATTAACATACAAAAACGAGTACGCTAATTGGCCAGCCCAACTAGAGTGCCCATTGTAAATCTGAGAGTATACTAACAGAAAATGGTCCGGTTGCCCAGACTTTTGTCCATTTGTATACAGCCTGTGTTTGTTTTGTTAAAAAACAACGGAAAAACAAACATCTCTGTTGCTTTTTTTAACATATCTCTCTGTTTCATGAGTTGAAGAACTCGTATAGCATAGCAAGATATCATAAAAAAATGCAATGGAGATCTTCCTATCTCCTTTGCTACCTCTACACAGCACTGATGTACTGCATAAGCATGGAAACACATCCATTATGCATGCGCAGTACATCAGAAATGCACCATGATACTGGAAAACTGCAGAAGGGCATCACGGAGGCATTATACAATGACATTATTTAAGAAAGGTAAGTATTGTTTTTCTTAAATAATGTCAATCTATAATAGCAATAACCAAAGGCCGGGTGTGGCAATGATGGATTTATCCACGGTTGGCTTTGTTTGGTCACTCGGGCTTCGCCCTCATGACCAAACCACACCAACCATGGGTAAATCCAGAATTACCCACACCCAGCTGTGGGTTACTGCTTAAATATAACATTATAAGTATAATATGCTTAAACATGCTTTAATCAGTCTGTATCCATCAGATCTTGTTTTGCCCAGCAACAAAATAGTCAGCCTTGCCAAGTCTCGAACCCGGGATGCTGTCCTCTACAATAACAGCAAAATGCCCCTCCACCATGTGATATGTGAGAACTTGCACTGTTTTAACAAACATATCCTGCATTCAGGTCATTTAACATTAATAAAGAAAACAGCAGTCCCAAGCATTGAACCCATGACCCTGAACAATACAGTCAGAAGAATGTACCACTACAACATTTGAACTATAAAAAGTAATGTTGCCTTTTCAAGTATATCATGCAATAGAGGCATACAACATTAGGGCGAATGCTTTGTGGAACCTTTTGTGCATTGTATATAGACATATATACACACACACACACACACACACACACACACACACACACACACACACACACACACACACACACACACATATATATATATATATATATATATATATATATATACAAAAACTGAAGAACCGACGAGAGATAGAAGTACAAAAAACTATTAAGTAAAACAACTTCCTGAGCATCTAGTGAAGGACAAAGACACGGAGCGTAACTTCGGTATTTAGCGCTTTCGATCTTTATTGATGTACAGATCTTCTTCAGAATGAAATACTGTGCCAAGGCAAGTCACTTAAATAGTACATGTATTTAAATTAGGTGGAGGAATTAACCAATAGTACATGTATTTAAATTAGGTGGAGGAATTAACCAATAGTACATGTATTTAAATTAGGTGGAGGAATTAACCAATCGGTAATGTGAGCTGGGCTCAGTAGCTAATTACAATGCATTTAATTTAGGCCAGTGAGAAACAGATATTTAAATTAAGGTAACAACTTGTGATGTAATGCTTCAGTGCAAGTTTACAGTGGAGTTTGCTAGGAGTGGCTGTAGAGGGTTATCTACGCCACTTCAGAGCACATTTTACATTCAAATTCTCATTTAGTCCTGGTGTTATTTCTGCATTCAGTCTGAATTGCCATTTGAGCTCCCTGACTTCAAGTAGGGAGTCCGTGTCTCCAAAAAACGGAGCTATTTGTTCAAGTACAAAAAATTTGAACCCTGTGAATCCAGTGCAACTAGTACTGTGTTTTCCTAGTGCATTGCCAGGGTTATGGGATCTTACTGCTCCTAGGTGTTCTTTGATGCAGTCTGATAATTTCCTGGTGGTTTTGCCGACGTAAAATGCTGGGCAAGAGTCGCATACTGCTGCATAGACCACGGAAATGGTGTGGCAAAAATAAAATCTTTGGAAGCAGACTTTGAGGGAGCAATGTTGGAAAATGAATTCTTGCCCCACCAAGATGTATTTGCAAGACACACAATTGCCGCAGGTGAACATCCCTTTGGGTGCTGTGGTAATGCTGCTGTTGTCCAAAAGAAGCGGTGTGTCTCTGATCACGAATGATGCTTGAAGAGTTTTCGTTTTTCTGTAGCAGAAGTTGGGAGATGCTCCCAAGGAGGATTTCAGTTCCTTGTCCGTAGAGATAATGTCCCAGTGTGCAGACATGATTTTCTTGATATTTTCCATGTCCCTGCAGATGGGGACTGGGAAGCTATGAGATTTGTCTGCCTTTTGGGTATTAGCAGTACGATAGGTGAACCCATATGTTAGGATGGGTTTAAACTTGTTGTGCCTGTCTTTGGTGACCTCTTGGAGTATTGAGCTCACCAACTGTGCTGGGTAGTGTCTCTGTTGGAACATAAGAGACAGGAACTCGGACTCCTGTAGGAAGGTGGAGTCGTTGCTGATGAGCCTGGACAATCTGATGAATTGGCCACGCACGTTCTTTTTCATAAAGAATGGGTGCTGGCTTCTGAAGTCCAGGAAATTGTTTCTGTAGGTCTCCTTTCTGTAAATGTTGGATACCAGAGAATTATTAGGTCCATCAATCGAGATGAGAGTGTCCAGGAAAGCTATGCTTGAACCACAACCAGACATGACAAAATCCAAGTAGGGTATGCTGTTAGAGAGGGCTTGTAGGAAGGTGGTCAGCTCTTCTTTGGGTCCGTTCCAAATAAAAAACAAGTCATCTATATAACGGCGGTATAGACTTATTTTACTGAACCCGGGGAGGTGCACAAGTGTTTCAAGTTCCCAGGTGCTCAGTACTAGATTGGCGAAGGCTGGAGCTAGTTTCATTCCCATCGCAACACTTTTTACTTGTTTAAAAATATTAGTGTTGAAATGGAAGAAATTCATTCTGAAGAAGATCTGTACATCAATAAAGATCGAAAGCGCTAAATACCGAAGTTACGCTCCGTGTCTTTGTCCTTCACTAGATGCTCAGGAAGTTGTTTTAATTAATATATATATATATATATATCTGTGTGTGTTTCTCTCTGATGAAACATATATATAAAAAGGTAGAGTCATAATATACATATACATATATCAAAATATGGA
>NC_056726.1:1035547387-1035552601 GCF_019279795.1 Protopterus annectens | reverse complement strand
TAGGCAGAGCCCCTCGCTGACCGTCTTCAAGAGAAATCTTGATGAGTGGATGGGTGATCGTAAATTTACTCCTGGGATCACTTCTATGGCTCTGCTGGACAGAGGCTCAGGAATCTAGTCTAAAAGGTAGGCGAAAGTCAACATTCTGGCTAGGCTTATAAATTCCCTAGGGCAGATAGCCTAGTACCTACCTATGAACCTATAATTCTATTTTTGGAGATAGAAGTGTAGTATAATATATAAATGATGTTCAGATTTGCAACAAGATTTGTACATACAGTCTTTCATGTTCCGTATACCTGGAGATGAATTATCCATCACATTCGGTAAAATTAATTCTAATCCTTGTACTGCAATCAAATTCTGAAAAATATAATACACTTAGTATATTTTCAATAGACCAACATGCAGTTTTAATCCATTTTCCCTTTTTTATATAATGCACACACACACACACACACACACACACACACACATATATATATATATATATATATATATATATATTGGTTTCTATCCCTGTTTCTGCTTTCTTCTGCTATGATTTCCCTTTGTGGGATTTTTTCTTAAAGCATGAGGTGGTGTCTTTTTGCTTTTCGGTAAATAAATATTTCCTAGCTAGGCTTCTAATATCTTACTCCATATTAGATTTTCTATAAATAATATCTGCTTCTGTCCTTACATAATTCATATGACCAAGATTTATCTGCTCATAAACTCCACACAGTGGGTGCACTTGGGCAAAGATTTAACTGCTGCTCACCAGGGGTAATTTCTGATAGAGGAAATTATTTCAATCGTAAGCGTAAGAATGGTGAATCCAAAAGTATGTACAGAATGTAAGGCTAGGCTTCTTAATATCCTTACATATCAGCCTATAAACCTATAAAGCACAAGTCTCAAGAATGCAATAAATTGTGGAAACTGTCCATTTTCAAGATCTGTCTACTACTAGGTTTAAAGGCGCGCCAGGAAATTAGCGTATAAATGTAATTTTGGCCAAGTGGCTTGGTATATACTGGGTAACACAGAGTGTATTCTTTCACATGATTTAAAACTTGCATTGGTACAATAATGTTTCTGTGCATATATTATTTAAATTATTCTTTAAACAAATTCATTATTCTCTTGTTATACTCATTTTTGGGATAAACCAAAGTAATTACCTAAGGAATCAGCACTGCAATGGGGTGGTATTATAAGTGAATATGCAGCATTATTTTAAAATCCATTTCTTACTTGTTCTAAGCAAACATGTACCTCTTTCCATTTATCTACCTAGTTATTTTTCTATTTATCAATCTAGCTATCTCTCTGTCTATCTCTCTAAATAATCTGTGTTCATATGCAACTACATATCTATAAATCTTTCTGCCTGGCTATTATTTTTTATTTATTTAACATTTGTTAACCGGGAAAGTCTTACTTGGAACAAAGCCAATTTTTCGCGGAGACCCAGGGAGAAAAGCTACAGATGCATGACTTTGTAACATGGGAGAAAACCAGAGCACCTAGAAGAAACCTACACAAATGCAGACTCCACACACTAAGTACCCCAACCAAGAATCAAACTGGAGAACCTCTTGCTGGGATGCAACAATGCTACCACTGCACCAGCCTGTCTATATAATCCTCTATCTAACCATCTATAATCGATTATACTGACATGTCTGTTTTTTTTCACATTTCTACTTGGGTGCAACATACTACTACAAGGCATATTTATAGGTTCCAACTAGAACATCACTATGTATCGTAATATAATTTGAAAAGAGAAAGGTACAGCTTTATGAAACAGATTCATAATAGTAGAGCTAAAAAAACAGACTGTATAAGTATATAATTATATTATATGGAAAACCCTATTGCATATTAATTATATGGCAGTGAAAAAATTTTAGGTTAAAAAAGTATCAATATACTGTTTTGCTACATATGTACTGATAAACATGCAATAGGGCACTCAACTTAGCTAAGGATTGTTTTTAGACCATGAGACCACAGCTGCTATTATAATAAACAGTTCTTAATGGCTTAAATATTACTTTTTTTAATCTCATGAATCTGCTGATAATTCACTAATTAGTGTCCTGAGGTTCTCTGGTGTTTGCAATCAAATTACTGCTCACTTGACAGAATGAGGCCTACTCCCATCTGTGGATGTTTTTCACACATATATTTAGGAAGGCTGGGGGATGTTGACTGAGTAGCCCACATTCAGGATCTTAGTATCTGAGCTGGTATAACAAAGACATAACATATAGACAAAACCAGGGCAAACAAGCGAAAGTAAAAAGCAAACGCCCCACCGACAATATTAAAATATAATAATAATTATGAATTATTCGTTATATGTTGCAAGTAATGACAATATTAAATAGAGATGATTCTACTCATTGTAGCATATAGGCGAAGGAGTTAAAATAGTGTATATTTAGGGAATATTGATTCAGTCTGAGCCTATAGAACAGATATATGGTATGTGGGCAGTGTATCTAAAATATTTAGTTAATAATTATTATCAGGGAAATGTCTGCCTGTGAGAGGGGGTGGGGACAATCCACCCTCAGTGGTGGACACGGTGATACAGGCAGGGCTGTGCGCGGCGAGAACACCCCAAGTAGTCTTAAACCCCTTTTCTTAGGCAATGGTTTAACCTGGACTTACTTATTGAGGTATCGTTCACCCCCTCTCTGGAGCGACATTTTCCCAAAAGTCACATGAGTTCGAAGTTTACCTTTACTGTGCTGCCGTTTCTTTAGATTATTAATTTAGCTATCCCTTTTATTAGTCACACACATACCCCTCTTTTTAATTCGCGTGTCATCATATCACAACCCCTCGCCGTTATAGTGGTTCGAGAGGTTAATTCTTGCGAGCATTTTATATAGTTACACTTGAATCAATCGCATTTTACCCCTTTTTCCTTCATGCTACACCATGGATGTTTTATAATCCTTATACTTGATTAAATTTCATTCTGAGTTTCGGCATTTGTTTTAGGTCATGGGATGTATTTTGCTACCATGTCCTTCTTGTATTGGCGATGAATGAAACTATCTTAGTTTTTAAACGGGATTTTGAAGTATATCGTGTTGATTTCTGGTATATATGTAATGAACTGAAATAAGCCAATGAATTATGTCATGCACCAATGCAACTTCTTCCATTGTGGTGAGCCAAATGCTTTGTTTCAGCAGTTGTTGAAGTTTTGAAAGCCATTTGGTGAAAGCGCTTTAACTCCTAGCTAGCTATTAAAAGCTCCTGCTTGGATTATACTTTTGAAGCATTCTTTTAAGTTGAAGAACCACACTTGCTTTTACTTCGCGGCGGTTCACTTTTATGAGCTGAAAAAGCTGTTTTACTTTGGAAATAGAGGTTTGTTGTTTTGTTTTGTTATTTCATTTGAACTGATTTTGCAATGCAGTTTTACATTTTCATTCCTTTTTGTGTTGTTTCATTAATACTGGAGGTCATGGGCGTATAACAAAGGGGAAAAACATTAAGCAGTGCTTGTCATGGCAGAAATTTTAGGGCCTATTGGTTAACCCCATTGGAGAAGGAAGTTTTCAAAGAAAGATGCCTTCCATGCAGCCAGGAGAGGCTCCTCACATCTGACTGGTTGGTACCAAAAGACCAACAAGGCAACAGCTGCTTGTAGTCATGAAGCTGAATGTCCTGTTATATGACAGAATTGTAGATGTTATGGGAAATTAATTTCCAGTTTTCAACAAAAGGTTCCAGCAAAGAAACAGGAATTTCAGCTGAAAGAGGGACAGAAGATTAACCAGAATATTCTCAACAAATTTGAAAAATGCTGCCTGTAACATCTGAATTGCAAGTAAATAATACAGAAAATGGTGATGTTGTGAAACTTACATGAAAAGTATATTCAAAATGAATTCTATAAAGCAAGGTGTAAAGGTATATAACATTCATAGTTGTGTGTTAATGTGTGGTGTAGAACTTATGCACGTCAACATTTGGGTTATTCAATATAAGTGAATAGACCCATATATATAAATAAATATATAATATAGTATATATATATATATATATATATATATATATATATATGTATATATATATATATGTATATATATATATATATATATATATATATATATACTATATATATATATATATATATATACGCCATATACACACACACACACAACACACACACAATATATATTACATAGTCTATGTTGTTTTGCTCAAAATCCCAAAATCTCAAACAAAAGCACACATCGACTAACCCATAAGAGCAAAACTGCACTACCGCTTAAAGTAGTGCGTGACATTATCGCAGGAAAAGCCGGCTTCTTCTGAACTGGCAACAACAAAAAAATACTGATAAATCAGTATTTTTGGTATATGTGGGCAAGCCCCCTGCAACTCCCCATTAACACGGCACCTCTACGAAGAAAATATACCTACTTCGAGATTGGACTACAGTGCAGTAATATTTATTTATTTATTTATTTGCAGTTGGTTTACCAGGATAGTCCATTGGGCCAATAAAAGCGACCTGTTTTCAATGGAGTCCTAGGGAGAAAAGCTCCAAAAACAAGTAGCAAGGTTACAGTAAGGTATTTGGTTACAATTATACACTTACTATGGACTAGTAAAAAAATGAAAGGAAAAAAAGGAAACTTTGGAAATACAGCAGACTAGGGGCAAGGAATTCCAACATACAGATTACCACAATCTTGTAAAGCAGAAAACAAACAGTTTACAATATGCGAAACTGAGAAGCTTTTACAATTTATCGTAGGTTACGAATTGAGGTAATCTTTATGCATTCAGGATAAATAGCTTTACCAAGTAAGCAAGAGCAAGAGCCATGAGCTTAGAGAGTAAGTGGAAATTACCAGTATGAATACGGAGGAGGATTGAGTGTGGGGAAGCAGGAGACTCACTGGGATAAAGGTGAGGAAGGGATTTTTTGAATGAAAAGTGATTTGAGATAGCATGAATGATGGGGTAGGGAGTTCCAGAGACGAGCCAGACTGTAGGATAGAGATTTTTTTCCTGGGGACAAATTTATACAATTCAATTAGGTTTTGGTTATTAGATCTTAGTATCTCATTAGGAGGTGCATTTTAAAGGTAGAGGAAAGGAGGGCAGAGGAAGGGTTGAAGATGAGCCAGCAAGAGTCAGCTGACGAAGAGGTAATTGGGTAGTTCTTAACCATTTTAGGTTTTGTGGAGA
>NC_056726.1:1035509887-1035542387 GCF_019279795.1 Protopterus annectens | reverse complement strand
CTGTCTAATCCCTGTCCCATGTACTCACCTCATGCTATCAGTACTCTACTGATTGGTTCTCAGCCATCAGCAGCTTACCTTGGCTCTTCCCGCTCCATTCGCCCTGCAGGCTTACTCTGCTCCCCTACCCTACCCCCAAATTCCACCCACCCCTAGCACCTCTACACTTATACCTGTATAGCCACACCCACCATCCAGCCTCAACCAATTAGACTCCAATCCTCCCTCCATTATCCACTTTCAATCCTACCCATTAAACAACTACTTCCCTCCCCCTTAATCAAATTCACACCTGCCCCACCCAAAACACGCAGCTCTCCCATCTTTGCAACTTAGTTAGTTATAAATAACCTACTCTCACTACTCTATCTTACCATGATCTCAAAACCACAATTCTACTCTTTCCAACTACTACTACTTCTCAGTATAACCTACTTTCACTACCTCACCCAACCTACAAACATTAACCACTCTCCACCCTTACACATAACTTATCATCTTAGCCAATCCCTTTCACACCCACACATCCCAATATCCCCTTACCTGTACCCTTTACAACACCACCTTCTCTTCCCCTACAAACTCATAACCCCTTATAAGTATCCTATCCCCTCTGCACCCAACAATACCCTCACACATCTAATAAAACTCACCCCTGACTCCAAGCAATCTAACTACCTTTTATAACCTACTCCTACATCTAGCCACCTTACTACTTTCTGGAGACATACACCCCAACCCAGGACCCTCCACATCTCTCTCAACAGATAAATCCTTACTATTCACCTCCTTAAATGCCCAAAGCATAGCTAACAAAGCCCCTAATCTCCATGCCTGGCTTGCACACAATAAACCAGATATCCTGTCTATCTCTGAAACTTGGTTGAAACTCCATATAAAAGATACTGAAATAATACCACCAAACTACTCAATCATTAGAAAAGATAGAACCCACAAAAAAGGAGGCAGAGTAGCCCTCCTATACTTATCCTCCTTATCAGTTACTCCTTATAACAAACCCACACCCCAGTTTAATAAATCTGAATTACTTTTAGCCCTACTTCAAGTTAACCAACATAAACACATATGTACAGTCTCCCTTTACATCCCTCCTGGTGACAATACTTCTACACTTGAGGACATCCTCTCCTGGCTTTCTATTAACATTAGCATGGACACAATAATTCTGGGGGACACTAATATCAACTGGTCCTCTATACAGTCTCCCACAAACCCACTTAACATTAACCTCTATATATTCTCACAACTGATCAACTCCATAACCAGGCCCTCAAAACAAGTCCATAATGGTAGTATCCTTGACTGGATTTTAGTCTCCCACCCTCATTATTTCTCAGACAGTGGCACCTTTCCCGTTTCATATGTCGTTTGCTCTCTCCATTACATCTTACACACACTTACATTACTATACGCCACCAAAAAACTTTCAATCCCATTACCTTCTCCAACTCTCTAAAAGCAATAAACTGGAATACTTTAAAAACTTTACCACTGGAACAAGCAGTCATCCACTTCAACACAACCTTCTTGAACCTCCTAGACCACCATGTTCCTTTAAGGACAAAAAGAATAAAAAACAGAACTGCTCCTTGGCTAACAAAAAACACACTAGCAACCATGCACCTCAGAGATAAAGCTTGGGCATATTACCAAAAACTCAGGACTCCACTCACGCATAATGAATTCAAAATGCTTAGGAACAAAGTAAAAAAATTAATCATCATAGATCGACAGAACTATTTTTCTATACTCCAAAACAATAACAAAACAAACCCCCAAAAGTTTTGGAAAGGCATCTCCACCCTCCTTAACCCCAGCAAATCAGATAACCCTAGCCCAGACCCTGAAGCTCCAGACATAGATCTGGCTACTCAGTTCAATACTTTTTTTCTTTGATTCCAAATCCAAACTAACCTCATCATTCTCATCCTCTAACACCACCACACCCTCCACACTATCCCCATCGTCCTCTTTCAATCCTATACCTCCTGTACCCCCCATCTCTGCTTCCCCTCCTATCTTCCCTCCATCACCACCCCTCAATACCCCCTCCTCTCAGCTTCCACCATTCTCACTCAAACCTGTACCCACATCCACCATAAAAAAACTCCTCCTGAAACTGAAACCATGCTCTCATGCCCCCGATAACATTCCTTCATACTATCTTGCTATAGCTGCAGAAGTCATTGCCTACCCCATCAGTATTCTAATCAACCGTTCCATTCAAGAAAGTTTAGTACCCCAAATCTGGAAAAAGGCTTATGTCGTACCTTTGCACAAAGGTGGCAACAATAATAACATAACTAACTTCCGTCCCATCGCCATCCTATCCCCCATCTCTAAACTCCTGGAAAAGTGTATCCACCTACAACTCTTACCATATCTCATAGATAATAATCTACTTACTCCCACACAACATGGCTTTAGACCAGGACACAGCATTATGACTGCCCTTCTCTCCTTCCTGGAAACTGTGAATAAAGCACGAGACTCAGGCCACATTGTCTCAACCCTTTTGCTAGACCTCTCCAAGGCTTTCGACACTATCTCCCACAGTTTACTCCTAACTAAACTCTCTAAGCTTAACCTGTCACCTTCCTCTCTGAATTGGTTCACTAGCTACTTATCTAATAGATGCCAAGCTGTAAAATGGAAAAAAGCCACCTCCCCATTCCGTAATACCCCAACTGGAGTCCCTCAAGGATCCATACTAGGCCCCCTTCTTTTCAATATATTCATAAATGACTTCCATAACTCCATCCCCTTCACTAACATCATCCAATATGCCGATGATTCAACTATTATCTGTTCTGCTACCTCTATACCTACCCTTCTAAAGCTCACACAAGATGCATTCTTAGCCACCGAACTATGGATGGAAAAAAATCACCTCGCACTAAATGCATCTAAAACCAAACTAATGCTATTCACCCCATCCAAAGCCACCTCTTATAATACAAGTACATTCCCTATCACTAGTCATAGTAATACACCCATCAAACTCGTTTCAGAGGCCAAATTATTTGGTGTCCAAATTGATAGTCAGCTCAAATTCTGCTCCCATCTTCAACTTAATATAAAAAAAACCCATAAAAAACTAGGTATGCTCTACCGACAAAATCGCTATTTAACACCCTCCACTAAAATCACCCTCTCCACCACATTTCTCATCCCCTCCCTCCTCTATGGTGCCCCACTCCTAACTAACCTACAATCTTCACTCAAATCACAACTCTCCTCTTGCTATAACAAAATTGCCAAGTTTGCTACTGGCCATAAGTCCACTTCACACCATTGTTCATCCCTTCACAAACTAAAATGTTTGGAACTCACCAGTCATCTTACCTATACTCAACTTACTGTTGCCCACAAGCTAATTTTCTACCCTTCCCTCTGTCCCTCCCTTTCCTGTACCTTCAAAATGCACCTCCCTGATAGACTACTTAGATCTAACAACCAAAACCTAATAGAACTGTATAAACCATCTCGTCCCCCAGGAAAAAATCTCCTATCCTATAGTCTAGCTCGTCTATGGAACTCCCTACCACCACCCATCCGCACCACCTCAAACATCCGTTCTTTCAAAAAATCTCTTCACTCACATCTATTTCCCCAGTGGGAATGCTCTTGCTATCACCCCATATAATCTCCTCTCCTCTCTTCTTTTCTCCTCCTATCTCATACATCCTGATCTCACTTGTTTAAGCCTTGATACCGATTGCATAACATGCACCATGTATGCACCTCTTAGTGTAACATACCATATAAGTAAAGTCACCTCTTATTGTAAATTTTATTCTCTCTTTTGATTGTATATTAATCACTATTCTGTTGTATTTGTAATTGTTTTTACTAGGCTTTTGTAACTATAACTTTAATAATTTGTAACAAGATATTTCACTGTAATTTTCTGCTTGGAGCTTTTCTCCCCAGGACTCCACTGAAAACGGGTTCTTTGTGACCCAATGGATTATCCTGGTAAACCAACTGCAAATAAATAAAATAAATAAATTTGCTTTAATATTGCTACACACTAAAGTGTGCTAGCATGCACTGCATTTGAATTGTTTTTACTGCTGTTTTAGCTGGTTTTCTGTAAAAAAAAAAAAAAAAGTTCTAAGCTTGATTCCTGCCTTTCCTGTAATTAGTCTAGTCCAGATACCGATTTGCTGTATCCATGACTATTTATAAGCTTCTGAGCCCCCACAAGCCTTTCTGTGTTGGAGGGAAGTCTTCTAGCCTATCAATGGGAGTGGTAAGCACTAGGCAGCGTATTTACCACAAGAGGAGTGGTTTCTGATTCAGAAATTGTAGTTTATTGGCTGTTTGGGCAGTTTTTCCATCCTTTTCAACTTTCTGGTTTAAAAGCCTGCATTTGCACTTGTTTCTCACCTTTCTTGTAACTAGTCTAGTCCAGATACAGATTTGTTCTATCCAGAACTGTTTATAAGCTTCTGAGCCCCCCAAGCCATTCTTTGTCGGAGGGAAGCCTTCTAGCTTATCAGTACGAGTGGTAAGCACTAGGTAGCCTATCTACCACAAGAGGAGTAGTTTCTGGCCCTGAAACTGTAGTTTATTGGCCACTTCAACCTTCTGGATTAAAAGTCTACATTTGCGTTTGTTTCCCACCTTTCCTGTAACTAATCTCGTCCAGATACTGATTTGCTGTATCCATGACTGGTTGTAAGCTTCTGAGCCTCCTATGCCTTTCTGTGCTGGAGAGAAGCCTTCTAGCTTATCAAGTGGGAGTGGTAAGAACTAGGTAGTCTATCTACCACAACAGGAGTGGTTTCTGGCTGAGAAATTGTAGTTTATTGGGCTTTTGGGCAGTTTTTCATCCCTTTCAACATTCTGGTTCAAAAGCCCGTGTTTGCGTGGGTTTGCACTTGTTTAAGCTGTGCACTGCGGCACCAAGCTGAGGCAAACTATTACTGGTGCGAGAAAGCCTGCTCTTCAGTTTTTCCTTTAGATCTTGCTAGTTTTCTTTCTTGCACAATTGCCTAATCACTTTTCACTTCAACATGTTTTTGTAGCAATTATTGTAGCACACCTAAGTGCCATCAGCACTAGTCATTCTTAATGGAAATAGCTTGAATACTTAATAGTTATGACCGCCCCTCCTGACATGTTTAAAGGGCAGTTTCTGTGCTTTCTCCTATTAACCTGGTGCACTTGGGCATTCTGAGGCAGTGCAACTGCCTCATGTACACAGACAACCCTCTCCTCTTACCTCTTCACACTCAGACATGTAAGAGATGCACTTATATCACCAAATTGGAAGCTATGCTCTCTTCAGCCAAGACCAGACTAGCTGGTCAAGAGAAGAAGGTCATCACCTGCACCACACTACATGGAACACATAGCCCCCCAGGACACCCACTATCACATCTCTCACATAAAAACACAAACCACACACCCACCTTCGCAGAGGTTCTCAATAGAAATTTACCCAAACAGCAGAGACCTCCAAGACAGAAACGCACTCAACCACCACAACACAGCATAAACCACAGGACACATAGCTCACCTCAACAGTATGCCCCTCAATCTAAGCCCCTAAGGCTAAACCCCTTGCCCAGTACACTAATCATAGGTGACTCCATAGTGAGGCACACAGATGTCCCACTAACTAGGTTGACTAAGGAGAAGGTAATAGTCAGCTGTCTATCAGGTGCCAGAATCCGACACATAACACACAGACTCAGGTCACTTCACAACAAGTACAAGTATGACTCTGTCATTGTCCATGTGAGTGTAAATGACCTGAGCTGTATCTCCCTGGACTGCATGAAAAGAGACATGGTGGAGCTCTCAGATTATGTGGTCTAGGCAGGTATGACACTGTCCTGAGCAGTATCCTACCATCATCCAGAATGATACCGTATTACAATCAAAAAAATGATTGACTTCAACAATTGGCTAAGTTTCTGGTGTCATTCTAAGGGGATCCAGTATCTGTCTGCTTGAGATGACATGACTGACAGACCTCGATGCTTTGCCAGAGATGGCCTGTATCTGTCACCTCTGGGTTTCTGGGTACTGGCTAAGGCTCTTGCCAACCCTATAGTGCCTTTTTTAGATGGTATTCCAAAGACCAAATTACCACCATAACAGCTATAAATAAATGCAATCTGAGGGTCATGCTGCTCAACGCTAAAAGTCTAAATATCAAGTTGCACTCACTTGAAGCACTCCTCAAAATGGAGAACATTGACATTTGGGCTGTAATGGAGACCTGGTTTAAAGCGGCAGAAAGTACCCCTGCACTACCAGGCTATGACTCATTCCACACCTTTCAGCCCCAAAACATAGACCGAAGCTCCAAAGGTGGTGGTGTCTCCATATTTATAAAGGATATGTACATCTCCAGACTAGTAGCCCAGCATAACGCATCTGAGATACTTCAGGTACAATTAACATTAGGTAAGAGGCCGATCTAGGTCATAGCCTCCTATAGGTCCCAACCATATCTCTAGACTCTCACCCCACATTCCTAAGCACCCTGGAATCTATCAATATCCAACCCAACATTCTTTTACTAGGAGACTTCAACTACCCCTCCATCAACTGGGAAAACTACTCAAGCACCAATACAATGGCCTAACACTTCCTGGAATTCATCATTTCCAATGCCCTAGACCAACTCATTCTGACCCCTACTAGAGGAAGCAATATATTTGACCTTGTTATTACTAACATGGGCTACCATTGCTCTACATCAATAGTCAATCCCTCCCTGTTCAGATCAAACCATAAACTAATCACCATGGAAATCCACATCTCACCCCCCCCCCCCCAAAGGTAACCACCTTGAAAAACTTCTCCAAAGCTGACTTTGGAATCCAGAAAATAGAGGTGGCTAACTTCACGGCACCCAAGCCAATGGAAAATAGCTGCATGACTGCTGAATCAAACACCAATGCACTGTAAACATAATGAAAAATATTAAGATATAACCAAACACCCTAATACTGGGTGATTTCAACTACCCTGCCAGTAATTGGGAAAACTACTTGTGTACTAACACCTTTGCCCAACGGTTCTTGGAATTAATAAATTCCAATGCCCTGGATCAACCAATCCATAGTCCCACCAGGGGCTCCAATATCCTAGACCTAGTCATTACCAACATGGGAAATCGATGCTCCACACCTATGGTCACCCACTCGTTGGTCAGGTCTGAACATAAGCTAATCACCCTTAACATCCAACATCCCACCCCCACTCCCCAGTAATGAAAACTCCATAAAAAACTTCTCCAAAAGCCAACTTCATGCTACTCAAGTCAGAAGTGACAAACTTCATGACACCCATGCAGACAGGAACTGAAAGTTTGACTGATGAATCCTACATTAAGGCACTGTATGAGTACATCCACATATACATGAATTGTGCCATCCCAAATAGAACCAAGATGCTCTCCTCCAAAAAAAGAAAGCCAATCTGGTGGTCACCTGCCATAAACAAACTTTACAACAAAAGGAAGAAACTGTTGTAGAAAAGAGGAAAATCCCAGGATGCAAGAAACTCCCTTACCAGCCTCAGTAAGAAGCTGAGATCCCTCATAAAATCCTCCAAAGCTAGTTATGAAAATAAAATTGCCAAAGATTCCAAAAACAACCACAAGGCTTTCTATAACTATGTCAAGAATCTAAATGGCAATGCTCAGATCTGATCTGAGCTACAACAGAATGGCATTAAATATAATGATCCCAAGGATATTGCCAATATCCTGGCAAATCAATTCAGTGCCAACTTCACCCCTCTCTCACCCCCTAAACAGCCCATCTCAATACTGGAAGACTGCCAAATTCCGGTAATAATGGCCACACAGGTAAAAATCACACTCTCCAAAGATAAGAATACAGCATCCATGGGACCAGATGACATCCCAGGCTGTGTATTACATGAACTACAAAATGAGCTGGCACCTCACCTAAGTGTCATGTTTAATCATAGCCTCACCTCAGGCTTTGTGCCCACTGAGTGGCACACAGCTACAGTTATCCCACTCCACAAGGGGGGATCCACCTTGGATCCCAGGAACTACCACACCATAAGTCTGACAAGCTTGATCTGCAAGGCCATGGAACGTATTATCATGAAATTTATAAACAAAGACATTGGCAACCTTCAAACACTGGACCTCACCCAGTTTAGGTTTGTGAAGGGCTTATCTTGTCTCCTGAACCTGACTGACTTCTTTGAATCAGTCTCCAGAGCCATGGACGAGGGTAAGGCAGTCCATACAGCCTATCTGGACCTCGCCAAAGCCTTTGACACCATACCCCACTCTGGAATCATAGATAGACTTACTAAGCTGGGCATTAATCCCTACATCACTCGATGGGTTGCCAACTGGCTTACTGACAGAACCTATACTGTAAAGGTAGCTGACTCCAAATCCAGCTCCAGACAATTGACAAGTGGAGTACCTCAGGGTTCAGTCCTGGGACAGCTCTTGTTTGGCATCTACTTCTCTGAAGTACAGGCCAACACTAAGGGACTCTGGCTAACAAAGTTTGCAGATGACTGCAAATTGGAAGCCATTATTGAATTGCCAAATGATGTGGATGCTCTACAAAAGGGGCTTACAGAAACAGATGCTTGGTGCCAGAGCCATGGGCTCAAGCTAAATGCCAAGAAATGTATAGTTATCCCCTTTGGGAAAAAAACATGTACCCATGAATTACCACATAGGTGGCAGTACACTAAACACCGAAAGTGTGATAAGAGACTTAGGGACACAGGTGGACTGTGGTCTCACCTTCGATAACCACATCGCCACTACAGTCAGGGAAATCCTTCTGTGTGGCACACCTCATCACTAAGGGCTTTTCATCCAGGAAAAAGGAGGTCATTGTCCCACTGTACTCATCCCTCATTAGACCCATTATAGAATACAACGCCCCATTTGGTATGTACCTCTCAAGACATCTGCAACAACTGGAAAGGCTGCAGAAATACCTCACTAAAAAAATCACAGGCCTAAAGTAGATGCCCTATGCTGACCGCCTTAAAAAATTCCAGCTATACTCTGTCACATATTGTCTACTCATTGGCAATCTCTGTTTAACATACAAGGCCATGTCAAATCCAGAGCTGTTGGACATGCTACACTTAAAGAAATCTCAATCCCTCAGAGCCACATGCTCCAGGGATCTAAACCTTGTCATCACAATAAACAAAACATGCTGGAGGGATAGGTCCTTGACCCAGAGACTCCTCAGACTCTGGAATAGACTGCCCATACATGTCAAGCAGAATGCCTCTTTGGCCCTCTTCAAAAGGAACCTTGACGATTGGATGTGAGAAAGGAAATTCACCACGGGGATCATGTCAGTTGCCCTGCTAGACAGGGGTCCAGGGAAGTAAATTGTGTGGGAAGAAATAGCCAGGGAATTGTTTTGGCTAGGCTTGTATAGGCCCTAGGGCCGATAGCCTTGCATCAACCTATGAACCTATGAGGTTCAGCTTTAATGATGGTATTGCTGAGGGAGGTGATGGCAAAGGAGGATATGCTTTTTGCCAGTGTTATAGGAAAGTGGAGAAGGACTTTTGTTTTTTTTTTTTAAGATTTAATACTTGCTGATTATTGGAGAGCCATGTTTCAACAGATGAGAAGGTTTCCTGAGTGAGTGTTAAGAGATTAGAAATGTTATGGGCAGTGGTGATAAGTGTGGAATAATCACCATATTGTAATAGAGTAGAGAGTTTACAAGCAGAATGTAGTTTGTTTGTGAAAATATTGAACAAGACAGGGCCCAGAACTGATCCTTGAGCAATGCCTGTGTTGACTGCAAGGAAGGAGAGAAGACAGTCTGCCAGCAAACAGACTGTTGCCTACTGGAGACGTAGCTGGAGAACCAGTTTACTGAGGAGCTGGAGAGGTTGAGGTCTTAGAGTTTATTTAGAAGTTTAAAGTGAGAAACAGTATCAAAAGTCTTAGAGAGATCAAGGAATAAGCAGGAGATAAGCATGTTGTTATCACGGACCTTGGCTACTGTTTGGCTGAGAGAAAGTAGTGGAGTGGATGTACTGTGGTGGGGCCTGAAGCCATGTCGGGTGGAGGTTAGCAGGTTATTGTCAGCAGGTGTTGAGTAACTGGGTATGTATGCATTTCTCAAGAATTTTGGAGATAAGAGACAGAATGGCAATGGGCCTGAAATTAGAAGAGTCGGTGGAGTTTCTGCCATTATGTAGTGGGATTGCAAAGAAGGATTTCCATATGTCAGGTGTCGCTCGTCTGGTCAGGATAAAACAAATGAACTTCTGTGGGTTCTGGTCAAGCAGCTTTATTATGTACAAACACGTCAGGATTGAGACTTAATAACTTTAGATAAACTTATAAACAAACCAGCTATCACACTCATACATGTTCACTCTCTGGCTGCACTCTCAAAATGGCACTGAAGCTAGCACATGCTGTCCTTGAAATGCATTTTAAAGGTACAACACAGACACACTATTCTACATCCTCCCTCTTTGAGAAATAAGTCATGCAATATCGATGACATTAATTGGCATCCAATTGTAATGCATGTGACGTAGAAATTAGAACTTGGTTTAGCAAATGACACTGTCTCTGCTGAATGTTCACCTTTTGGGACATCAAGAACATTATCAGGAATGGATACATTCTGCAACAGGAACATTGTCTGGATTGCTTTGAGATCTAGAGTCTGTATCACAGGAACAATACTGTGATATCAATTCTGATGCAGGAAGATGATGTCTGTGATTACTACTGTACTCCACATGCTCAGATTCCATGAGGTAGGATATCAGCTCAGCACATATACCTGCTACTTGACCAATCCGGTTGAAACCTTTCACCGTTTGTATCCTCACTTTCTCTCCTTGTTTCAATGGATGAAGAAATCTGCTCAATTTATCAGAGCTGGACTTCTGGAAAGAACGTGCTCTGAATAGTTGGGCTTTGACTGCTCTGTTGTTTTTAGATTTAGGTGTGTGAGATCGATTTTAGATCTCTAAGTAGTAGTATATCTAAAAACCATACCTCTCAAGTGTACCTCATTACGAGGAACGTACCTCATTTGGGGTCTTAAAAAGTTCATGTTCCTCAAAGTTTCTCAAAGTTCCACATTGAAAGAATTTGTCACACATTTGGTGTTTGGAATTTTTTTAAATGAAATCCATGGTAAATAGAAATTAATCATATTAATTCATTAAAAGATCTTCTTTATAAGTAAAACCAGCATATTTTAACCAACCTATGACCTTCCTAGTTGAAGCTGTTAGTAAGCCATTAGTATGTGTTCCACATTTTGCCCATTTGTTCCACATTATGAGGGCTAGTGTTCCTCATTTTGGAGATGGAAGGTTGAGAGCTATGCTAAAAACAAGAAGGAGGGTATTAATATAAACAACAATGAACATGACTTCATTCGATTGCTCAAGGATTGTAATATACGAGTAATGAAGCCCGACAAGGGTGGTGGTTTGGTCTTTATGGACCATGGTGCATACATCATGAGCATCACCAAACATTTAGATACTACAACTTACCAGATAGTTAGTTTGAATGAAACAAACATGGCCTTCAAGAAAATCAAGGACACCTTAGATGACTTGCTGTTAGAAAGGGCTATTGATATTGATTTGTTTAATTTTTTAACAATGTTGGCTCCTAGAACACCAGCCCTGTTTGGCACACCAAAGATCCATAAGAGTTTTGTCGACCCTCCATTTAGACCTATAGTAGATGGTCGTGGGTCCATCACGTACGGTTGTGCCAAATATGTGGATATAATTTTAAAACCTTTAATACAGAAGGAGCGGCAAATATGTAAAGATTCTTGGAGCTTTTTAAGTGAACTCAGTAAGATTCCATTCCATCCTGAATACAAGTTTCTGACAATTGATGTCAGAGACTTGTATACAGTGATCCCTCAGGCCTTGGGTTTAGAGTGGATCAGGGAATTTATGGCACAAAAGAAAGTTAGTGAAAACACAATCTATGTAGTTGCGACTCTTTTGGAGATTGTCTTTAGTAATAACTTCATGTGGTTTGAAGGAAAAATATACCTTCAAAAAAACGGGGTTGCCATGGGGTCTCTCTGCGGAGGAAGCTTCGCTAATTGCGTTATGGCATATTGGGAGAACATGTTATTATTCAAAAACCCGTTTTTTCAGAAATATGTTGCTTGGTACACTCGTTACCAAGACGACATGTTTGTATTATGGCAAGGCCCCAGTGAAATTGTCCAAGATTTTATCATTTCTATTACGTCTTTGACACATTTTCTTGAATTTACTTACAATTTACAGTCTGATAACATTAATTTCTTGGACATTCACATCTATAAAGACGTGTCGCAGGGTAGGTTTAAAAGTACTATATTTAGGAAACCTACTTATTCTAATTCACTCCTTCATTTTTCTAGCTGCCATCCTTACTATCAGAAAAGGGCTGTCGTCAAAGGACAGATTGTTAGGGCAGCTAGAATGATTTCAGATGACAACGATTTTATGAAGGAATGTGAATTACTTGGGAACATGTTTCTTAATAGAGGGTATCCTTTAGCATTAATTTCCAAGATTACTAGAGAAGTAACCATTAAAAGGCAAATAGGGCACTTTAAACCTTTATTATCTATGAATTACTTAGTTGAACAAGCTAATTTCATAGATAAACAAACTAACGCTTCTGATGGAAGTACTAAAAATTTCACCATTAGCTTTTTGTGCACATATAACCTTGACCATGCCCTTATTAGAGAAATTTTGAACAAAAACTGGGACCTCATCAAGATAGTTGTCTCAACAGTCTTTTTGGAGACCAGCCTAAAATTACTTATTGACATGGGCACAATTTAAAATCATTGCTTGAATACCACAAAAAACCTTCAGTGTTTAGGAACAAAGGCATGACCAAATGTGGATCTTGCCAACAATGTAGGCATTTAAACACTGCATATCAATTTATATTAAATGGTAAAAGTTATAAAGTGCAAGGTAGATACACTTGTGACACTAGGGAAATTGTCTATGTAGCCATTTGTCAAAACTGCACTGCTTTTTACATAGAGAAGACAGAAAGGAAACTCAAACAGCGAATATACGAGCATGAATGCGCTATAGTCAAAGGAGATATGACAAACGCTTTGGCTAAACATATACATCTGTCTCCCAATCATAATTTTAAATTTACTATACTTAAACAAGTGGTACAGGATGAGAGGGGTGGGCCATGGCAGATAAAATTGGAAATAGAGGAACTTTTATGGCAAATTAGGAGTGTTGCCCATATTCCTCCAGGGCTTAATGGAAGCATTTCTATTAAATGCTTTCTTAAACTCCTAGCACTTAAGCGTTAACTTTTTGTTAGAAGGGAAGCATGCAGATTTCATTAGTGTGTACTTGTGCTGTTTAAAAGGAATTTTATATAATCAACTTTTATTTAAGGGTAGATAAATGGAAGTAATTTTGATTCACTATTTGAGTACATTAATCATATAGTGCTTTGGGACTCGAAGTTGGTTGTCATTTTAAGTTTTTATAACATGTGATTTCATTAATTGTTTAATTGGAATGTAGTTTCATTATAAAACCATGTAAATGTATTGGATTTGGATCTGATGAAGGAAGAGCATTGACTATTCCGAAAGCGCTCATTTTATTAAATTCCGTTTGCACTGTCTCCGTCTTGTTTTCGCTTTTTTGTTTTTATAAGTTATGCATTGTACTGTTAAAGGAAAATGCAGATTTTTTTTTTCTTTTACTTTTGGATGAAAGTTGAAATGCGAAGTTTGGGGTAGGCAGTGTGGATTGGAGATGATACGCGCATTGATTCACACGCTGCACTGTTAAAGGAAGAGTTGAGGAAGGGTTGAGCCCACACTGTCTGGACACTACACAAAGACACCAGAGCTTGCTAATTTGATAAATAACTGGGGCATTTTTAAGTCTAGTCCAGCATCTGAAATATCTTACAAGTTCTGATACCCTTGTTAGCGTAGGCAGAGATTTGGAAGATGAAATATTTACAAGCAGGAGACTGGGAAGTAAACCATTTACAGAATGTATGTGTCCATTAGAGACATATGTGCTAAACAAGGGGGCTTTTCTGGTTATCCATCCAGTTGTCTAAGTTTCATTTGAATTGGGGAATGGAAGAATTCTGCATCACATGGATGGGGAGCCTGATCCAGAGAAGGAGTAGTCTGTGGGACATATACCTGTCTCTCCAGCATGTCCTATTTATATCAGTGGCAAGGTTTACATGTTTAGAATGGGTAATTCTGGTGCTGCTTGTTTTTTAGATATGTAGGAGGTCCATCAGAATTGGGTCTGATGATGACTTGTAAGCCAGCCATAGAGCTCCACTCAACAGCATGTAGGAGACAGAAACAGGGAGTGGGATTTCAGGTGGTCTGCATATAATGTATTTATGCCCTTTATTTTTATAGTTAGGAAAGTCTGTGAATCTTTCTATTCTTGGATGTCCCTGGTTAGGTGCATACACAATGGGGCATTGTACTCAATCACATATCTGATGGTGCCAAAGTAGAATAATGACCTCCTTCAGTTTGTCAGCAATGCATGAATACTGTCTTGTGTCAAATACCTTAAACCCCAAGGGTCCCCAAAAAGGGCCAAAACCCGCAAAAAACTTTTATTCCCAATGGCTTTGGTTTTACCCCTTTCCTTTTTAAAAGGGGGAAAAAAAAATCCACCCAAAAGGAAAAAAAAAAAAAAAAGAAAAATAAAAAGGCCAATTGGCCCCTGCCCCTTCCAAAAAGGTTTCATCCTGAATACAAGTTTGCTGAAAACAATATTGAAAATTTGGTTTTCCAGAAGACTTCACGAAAAAATTTTGACAATTGATGTCAGAGACTTGTATACAGTGATCCCTCAGGCCTTGGGTTTAGAGTGGATCAGGAATTTATGGCACAAAAAGAAAGTTAGTGAAAACACAATCTATGTAGTTGCGACTCTTTTGGAGATTGTCTTTAGTAATAACTTCATGTGGTTTGAAGGAAAAATATACCTTCAAAAAAACGGGGTTGCCATGGGGTCTCTCTGCGGAGGAAGCTTAGCTAATGCGTTATGGCATATTGGGAGAACATGTTATTATTCAAAACCGTTTTCAGAAATATGTTGCTTGGTACACTCGTTACCAAGGCGACATGTTTGTATTATGGCAAGGCCCCATGAAATTGTCCAAGATTTTATCATTTCTATTACGTCTTTGACACATTTTCTTGAATTTACTTACAATTTACAGTCTGATAACATTAATTTCTTGGACATTCACATCTATAAAGGCGTGTAAGGGTAGGTTTAAAAGTACTATATTTAGGAAACCTACTTATTCTAATTCACTCCTTCATTTTTCTAGCTGCCATCCTTACTATCAGAAAAGGGCTGTCGTCAAAGGACAGATTGTTAGGGCAGCTAGAATGATTTCAGATGACAACGATTTTATGAAGGAATGTGAATTACTTGGGAACATGTTTCTTAATAGAGGGTATCCTTTAGCATTAATTTCCAAGATTACTAGAGAAGTAACCATTAAAAGGCAAATAGGGCACTTTAAACCTTTATTATCTATGAATTACTTAGTTGAACAAGCTAATTTCATAGATAAACAAACTAACGCTTCTGATGGAAGTACTAAAAATTTCACCATTAGCTTTTTGTGCACATATAACCTTGACCATGCCCTTATTAGAGAAATTTTGAACAAAAACTGGGACCTCATCAAGATAGTTGTCTCAACAGTCTTTTTGGAGACCAGCCTAAAATTACTTATTGACATGGGCACAATTTAAAATCATTGCTTGAATACCACAAAAAACCTTCAGTGTTTAGGAACAAAGGCATGACCAAATGTGGATCTTGCCAACAATGTAGGCATTTAAACACTGCATATCAATTTATATTAAATGGTAAAAGTTATAAAGTGCAAGGTAGATACACTTGTGACACTAGGGAAATTGTCTATGTAGCCATTTGTCAAAACTACTGCTTTTACATAGAGAAGACAGAAAGGAAACTCAAACAGCTTAATATACGAGCATGAATGCGCTATAGTCAAAGGAGATATGACAAACGCTTTGGCTAAACATATACATCTGTCTCCCAATCATAATTTTAAATTTACTATACTTAAACAAGTGGTACAGGATGAGAGGGGTGGGCCATGGCAGATAAAATTGGAAATAGAGGAACTTTTATGGCAAATTAGGAGTGTTGCCCATATTCCTCCAGGGCTTAATGGAAGCATTTCTATTAAATGCTTTCTTAAACTCCTAACTTAGCGTTAACTTTTGTTAGAAGGAAGCATGCAGATTTCATTAGTGTGTACTTGTGCTGTTTAAAAGGAATTTTATATAATCAACTTTTATTTAAAAGTAGATAAATGGAAGTAATTTTGATTCACTATTTGAGTACATTAATCATATAGTGCTTTGGGACTCAGAAGTTGGTTGTCATTTAAGTTTTTATAACATGTGATTTCATTAATTGTTTAATTGGAATGTAGTTTCATTATAAAACCATGTAAATGTATTGATTTGGATCTGATGAAGGAAGAGCATTGACTATTCGAAAGCTCATTTTATTAAATTCGTTTGCACTGTCTCTCCGTCTTGTTTTCGCTTTTTGTTTTATAAGTTATGCATTGTACTGTTAAAGGAAAATGCAGATTTTTCTTTTACTTTTGGATGAAAGTTGAAATCTGAAGTTTGGGGTGAACGGTGTGGATTGGAGATGATCTGAGCATTGATTCACACTGCACTGTTAAAGGAAGAGTTGAGGAAGGGTTGAGCCCACACTGTCTGGACACTACACAAAGACACCAGAGCTTGCTAATTTGATAAATAACTGGGCATTTTTAAGTCTAGTCCAGCATCTGAAATATCTTACAAGTTCTGATACCCTTGTTAGCGTGAGGCAGAGATTTGGAAGATGAAATATTTACAAGCAGGAGACTGGGAAGTAAACCATTTACAGAATGTATGTGTCCATTAGAGACATATGTGCTAAACAAGGGGGCTTTTCTGGTTATCCATCCAGTTGTCTAAGTTTCATTTGAATTGGGGAATGGAAGAATTCTGCATCACATGGATGGGGAGCCTGATCCAGAGAAGGAGTAGTCTGTGGGACATATACCTGTCTCTCCAGCATGTCCTATTTATATCAGTGGCAAGGTTTACATGTTTAGAATGGGTAATTCTGGTGCTGCTTGTTTTTTAGATATGTAGGAGGTCCATCAGAATTGGGTCTGATGATGACTTGTAAGCCAGCCATAGAGCTCCACTCAACAGCATGTAGGAGACAGAAACAGGGAGTGGGATTTCAGGTGGTCTGCATATAATGTATTTATGCCCTTTATTTTTATAGTTAGGAAAGTCTGTGAATCTTTCTATTCTTGGATGTCCCTGGTTAGGTGCATACACAATGGGGCATTGTACTCAATCACATATCTGATGGTGCCAAAGTAGAATAATGACCTCCTTCAGTTTGTCAGCAATGCATGAATACTGTCTTGTGTCAAATACCTTAACCAGGTCAAAGTACGCACTCATCCAATGCTTTGGTGACCTTCTCAAGGAAGTCCACCAGGATGAGTAGGCATGCCCTGCCCTTGACAAATTCAAAATGTGTTGGGTTCAGTGTCTGGCGCTTTTCAATGTCATTATTAATTATTTAATTATTTTTGTCATAATTCATTCCAAGGATTTGCATATGAGACTTGTGAAACTTATTAGTCTGTATTCTCCAGAGTCCGCAGATGGCCTACCTTTGTGCAAAGGGTGAAAGTTGCAATTCACCTTTTATAAGAAAATCTTTTGTATGATATTTTGCAGCCTCAAGGATGTGAGTGATTTGGTTATTACATTAACAATACTACTATTTAAAAAAAAAATCACACATGAAATAAGTACAGACAGGTTTAAATTCCATTATGTAGTAATTTTTAAATGAAAACACCAGCTAAGCTGGAACTTCCAATGAGTGACCTCTCAAACCTCTTAAATCAGAGGCACATGGGATATATGCAAATGACCCTTATAAACACCAGGTGTTTCAGCCAATTGGCAATTCTGAATGCCCATGATTTGTTTCATCATTTTAATGGACAATTTGTGGCCAATAAAGCCAAACTCCACTAGCTGTAGATATGCATATTTCAGCCTTATGACCTCAACAGCACAGCACAAGCAAAGTGTTTGACTAAGAATAAGGAACACAGGGCTGTTATACCCAGCTGATGTCCATTACCAATAGGGTGACTGCAAAATATCCCAAATAATAAACTAAAACAATGAGTGAGAAGGTCACACAGAAAAAACAATCGGTAAAAACTAAATGAAAACCCCAGCCAAGCTGGAGTTTTCATTTAGTTTTTACTGATTGTGTTTTCTGTGTGACCTTCTCACTCATTGTTTTATTATGTAGTAATTTAGAAAAATTTGGCTGCAAAAAGATTTGAGTGTACCATATAGAAAGGCTGTAATAGCCATTTGTACTATACTAGTAACCAGCATGTGTGGTAAAAGAGAAACTTAGAAAACAAATGGTGAGGTTATCATGCTTGATTTCTAATGACTTCCAATCTCATTGTGAATTGATTAATTTAAAAAAAACGATGTAATAGGACAGAGCTTATCCTACTGTCCTACTGGAAGAAGTAGCAGGATATTTTATGAATAAAAGACCTACTACATATCAATCAATACTAAGAGCCCCCAACTCATTTAATTCGAACTTAAGGGGACAAATCTTAATAATGATATGAGTAGTGATATGGTGGTACCTCACTACAGGAATAGTAAAAATATTAAAGGCATCCTTCAGAACGGCTGGAATGGGGTGTTTAGAGTTCTGGGTTTGATTAAAAGGCTGGATAGTAATCCTAGAGTAGTACATTAAAAGGGACGAAACTTAAAAACCAAAATAAAACAGATGAAAATAGAGAAAATAAGGGAAAGAAAAAGTGTGCCGCTTGTGCACAATGCAGACTGATATACAATAATGTAAATATTGCTTTTGGGAATTACCATAAGACTATTAGTACAACCGGAAGGTTTCATGCTAATGTGAAAGTGATGGTATACATTGCACTTTGTTCAGTCTGCCCTGCTTTCTATATAGGGAAAATGGTACAGGCTAGAATAACAAAATGAAACGGGAGATGACTGACCATCCTATTTGGAGTATATAGAGTTGTATTGGCAGCCTAGCTTCTGGGCATAAACAATAACATATCTATTAATTGTGCTTTGAATTTGAAGCCTAATAAATTATGAAGCACAAACTACAATTATTAAACCAAAGAAGTAAGGATAATTTCATTACATGTCAACTATTTATCATTTAATATGGTTTTTTTTTATTTAATGACTTACAGGTTTGAAGAAATTTTATCATAAAATGTATTATAAAATGCAATACTTACAACACTGTAAACATCTAGAGGTAGTGTAATTAAAAGGGGTGGACACAGAATTTTCATTGGTTAGTTCACATGTCATTAATATTAATTAATGTACATTAATTATAAAAAAAAACAACAGAATGAACACGTAGACCTGATGAATTTCTGCTTGTTTGAAGAACAAAAGTTGCTTATTTTTTTTATTTGAATACATGTTCATAGATTCATAGGTAGGTACTAGGCTATTGGCCCTAGGGCCTATATAAGCCTAGCCAAAGGTACCCTGGCTTTCGCCACCCAAGAAAATTATTTTCCTGTGCCACTGTCTAGCAGAGCCACAGAAGTGATCCCCGGGGTGAATTTCTTATCTCCCATCCAATCATCAAGATTTTTCTTGAACAGTGCTAATGAGGAGCTTTGTTTGATATAGATAGGTAGTTTGTTCCAGAGTATGGGAAGTCTCTGGGACAGGAATCTATCCCTCCAGCATCTTCTGTTTATTGTGGTGATGAGGTTTAGGTCCCTAGAGCGTGTAGCTGTCTGATGCTCATAGCAACAGTTTGTTTGACAATTCTGGTTATTAGTTGTTTGGTTGACCAGATAACTGTGTTTCTGGTTATACTACTATTGTACACATTTTTGTATTCCTACTGTTTTTCACATGTTGTCATTGCATTATCCACTGTGCTTGTTACTGTCAGTGTAAGTAACCACCATCATGTTACATGGAACTTTTCTCCCCAGACCTTCACTGAAAAGGCGTTTCAGGGTCTATATTAGAACATCAAAGTTTCAAAACTTCGAATGTTCTAATATTGACCTCTATTCAGCGAAAGCTGAAAACATCGAACATACAGAACAGCGAATTTTTTCCTAGGGAAAAAATTTGCTGTTCCAAAACACATACACACAACACAAGCACACTAAACGAGCAAGCAATCCACACACATACACCTAAAATCTTACACCTAACCCTACACTAAACTATACATACACCACTAACTATCCACTTACCTTAACCCTACATTCCGTCAGTATCGCACACTCACCTCACCCGCGCCCAAACCCTAACTCACCTACCCTGCCCTAACCCTCACGTCCACACAATCTCACACTTACCTGACATGCACCCTCAGCCTAACTCACCTACCCCACCCTAACCCTCACGTCCACACAATCACACACTTACCTGACCTGCGCCCTAACCCTAACTCATCTAACCCGCCCTAACCCTCACGTCCACACAATTGCACACATACCTAATCCACACCCTAACCCTAACTCACATAACCCATCCTAACCCTCACGTCTACACAATCGCACACATACCTAACCCGCACCCTAACCCTATCTAACCTAACCCGCACTCAATCGCACACTTACCTGAACCCAACCCGTAACTTTCCACCACAGCGCTGAAAATACTGAAGCAACAGAAACGGAAAACTGAATTCTTTCCCTAGGAAAAAAAATTTGTTTTTCTGTAGCTTCGATATTTTCAGTTTTCACTGAATAGGTGTCGATATTAGAACATTCGAAGTTTTGAAACTTTGATGTTCTATTATAGACCTGGGGTTTCATGCCAGTCAGATTTTACTGGTAAAAAAATGCACTAGATAAATAAATATGATTCTTGTCTGTCTAGTTAACGTGCTTCAGTTGAAGAGGTGAATGGTATTTCCTGTTGTACTTTCATGGAATGTTACATAATCTATAAACATTGTTCTAAAATATACATGGCTACCTCACTACAGCCTAATAACACCGCCAGGTATTTCTGTAGTTACATCCTGTTGATACGGCTTAAGTGTCTAATGTTGCTTATTATATAATATTAGTATTAATAATTCCAAATCTAAGCTACACAAAAGCTACTGAAAGATTTCATGTTAAAGATTAAACTTTGGAAAGTAGAACTTCTCTGATGTTTGACCTCTATTTAGTGTTGATATAGAGATAGTTATTGCTGTTTATATATTACTCATATTATTACAATTTTTATATTTTTCCAAATACCTCAACAACTGAATAACACAGAGTAATCTGCTTAGCTTCATATGAAAGCTCACCATTGATCTTACAAAATGCTACTGACAGAGTATGTGAAAAGATATAGGGCCGGATTCACGAAGGCTTGCATGGAGTCTAAGAGTAGTGTAAGACTCCATGCAGCCTTCGTGATCCAGGAACAGCCCAAAGTCCGTGTAAGAGACAAGCTAAAACGGCTCTTACACGAATTGGCGTGGATAAGCTAATCACCTCACTTGCAGCCAAATAGCATGCAAATGAGGATGATTAGTGAGCCAGGAAGCCCAGAACAGCCCGTGTAAGAGCCGTTTTAGCTGCAGAAATGTACTCAGTTGACAACTGAGTACGTTTCTGCAAAAACTGCAATGGAGCCATGTCAGCTCCAAATAAAGGGTGCATATGTGTCAGGCAGCATGCCAATGGCCAAATATGTGGCCATTGGCAAAGTAACCTGATGCAAATATATTAAAATATAATTTTTTTTCCGACGATTGCCGATGTTTAAACCCAGCGCAGCCCCGCGCAAATGGGCTGCACTGTATAAAACATAAAAACGAAGGTTTTAAACCTACAAATGTAGGTTTTATGCAATACATGGAATGTCAATGCAGGGACCAGCAGACCAAAACCAACATGGCCACCGTGATAGTGGTTGCTAAGGGGAAGCTGAGTCTAAGACATGTAACTAAGCATTAGTAGGCAATATGATGCAAATGAGTGTAAGGATACTGAATTCCACTGTCACATAGCAAATGAGCACAGTTGGAGTAGTGTAAGAGTTACAGAAGGGGAGGAACAGAGTAGGAGATAGGTGACATCACAGGGGAATGGTAGAAAGAAATGCAGTTCATTGGAGGTCAGAGTTACATGACAGATGTCAGACAGATATCATGGAAAGAGGTGTGCCACTAACTAAGCATGAGAAAGTCAAGAAATGGAAGGTGTACACTGTTGCCTACACCAAAGTTTCTTGCTGGATGTGTATCGCGTGCGTGCGCCATGAAGTCTGAAGTAAGGCAGTGTGCGCGTGTAAGGCAGACTGAGCATGTGGGAGCGTGTTGGGAGATGTTTAACACTGTTTCTGGCGTGCACACGTTTTAATCTGAATAAGCAGATTCTGAACCGTGTAAGTATGTGTGCGCGTGTAAGCCACTGTGAGCGTGTTTCTGCTGGTTTACACATGGCTCCACCCTGAGGAAACAGAAAGGAAAAAGGAAGCAACAGATTTAGTAGGAAGCTAGCATACTGCTGGAGCTAGCAGGTGAAAACAATTAGATGCAGGCAATTACACAGGCAGAATAGTAGCCCAGCCCAGCACTTAAAACTCTGCAAACAGCAGTGCAGGATGTTTCTCTCAAGAGACACTGCAAGACAGGAGTTAAGTTATCAGAAGTGAAAACTGAAAAAGCTGAACTCAGAGCAGAAATGTTAGGGGCTGCCATAGCTGTCATAATGAGACATAGGCGACTTGCTGAGGGTGGTGACAATGCAGATGGTGCCAGACAACCCACAGTGAAGAGACGGAGAAGAGTGTACAGGCCCAGGATCACCTACCACGGGTTACATGAGCTGGAGATAGTAGAGTGCTATAGAGTGGACAGAGACCTCCTGCAGCAAATAGTGGAGCTGTGCAGGCCACGCCTCACACACAGAACCAACAGAGGGGAACCCATCCCAGTGGAAACCAAGGTATGTGTTGGCCTAAGAATACTAGCAACAGGTACCTTCCAGAGACCAACTGGTGATATGGTGGGGATATCACAGGCATCAGCCTCCAGGGTACTGCACCAGTTCCTGGATGCCATGTCAGCACATGTCAGTGATCATGTATATTTCCCAATGCCCGTGAGGTATTGGCCAGCAATATGCGTCTCTTCCAGCAAATAGCGGAATACCCTGAGGTAGTGGGTGCAATAGACTGCACGCACATACGCATCAAAGCACTAGCCGGTGAGCGGGGTAGGGCATACATCAACCGCAAGGGCTTCCCCTCCATCAACTGCCAGGTCATGTGTGATGCCCAGGGCATAATAATGAATGTGTGTGCTGGCTGTCCTGGGAGCTACCATGATTCCCATCTGGCATTTGACGCAGCTGTACCAGACATTTGCCAAATGGGACATCCCGCATGGACACCTAGTGGGGGATGCAGGTTATGCACTGGAGCCGTGGCTGATGACACCCATCAGAAATGCACACACACCTGAACAGGAACACCATAATGAGGCACACGCACAAACACGTAATGTAATAGAGCATGTGTTTGGGCTGCTCAAATCACGGTTCCGGTGTCTGGACACATCTGGTGGAGCCTTGCAGTACACACCAACTACATGTACCCAAATTGTCATGGTATGTGCTATGCTACATAATATGATCTTGCGAAAACAGCTGCAGCAGGACCAGCATAGGGCTGGGCCAAACAGCCCTCCACCATTGCCAAGGCCATCACAGGCAGAGCGTGACTCGGAGGAGGAACAACCTGAGCCTGCCCCAGTAGGCAGAAGGAGGTGTGCCCAGTATGCCCTGGCCTTGGCAAAGAGCAACGCATAGCACATACACTGGCTCAGTAGGAACCCTGGGAATGATACCCCTCTCTGACTCACTCATATAGTAACAGGGATGCCTAACATGGCACAACCTGTTCTCAAACATGTACAGGGAAGTGTAATATGCGCATCCAACAGAGGCAGCCCTGCAGCACCACCTGAGGCATGAATGCTATGTGTTAAGTAATGTAACACCATGTACTATATGCACACCTGAGGACCCTGACTAACATCCTACCCTCACCAAGCATCATGCCACAACATGACAATGAGATGATCAAGTGCAATAATTGACTGAAGTATCACAGTTAGTCAAAGGGGATCCAATGTGTGCCAGTCTGGGATGACATGCTGAGCATGACATGATGCACCACCTGCTAGGACTGGCGTGCACCTATCAGTGCAGAATGTATGGATACTGGCAAAGGCTGTTGTTACCCACAGTGTGCCCTGAATAGGTAAGGCTCAAAACACAAACCTATCTCCATAGGTATCAGAAGGGATAAGAATCAGATAAGGGATAAGTCGAAACAGCAAGATGCATGCAGTCTAAACTCACCCAGTATGGAGAATGTTGATATCTGCGCTGTAACAGAAAACTGAGCCAAGGCTCACAACAGCACCCTAACACTACCAGGTTACACCTCATACTGTGCTGTACAGCCTCAAAACATGGAACAAGCTACAAAAGGAGGGTGACTAGCAAGAATTGTCAAGGATAACCACACTCCCATGTTGGTACCACAACAAAAGCAGCATGGACTAGCCATGGTAAAGTAACAGTGGATAAAACTGCCCCCAGTTTATAGCCTGCTACAGACTACTGTCCCAACACCAGGAACTGCACCTGGCCTATGCTGGAATACATGAATATATCAAGTCCTCCAAACCACATTATATTGGGTGACTGAAAATACCCAGACATAGACTGGGAGCATTATACTAGCTCCAACAGTGTAGGACAAAAGTTCATAGAATCCATAAACCAAAAGGCCCAGGAACAATACCACTCCCACAAGAGCGGTAAGCATACTGGATGTGATAATCAGCAACATGGGTACTGGATGGCAAGATGAGAAGTGTATTGCTCACTGGTAAAACCAGACCATAGAGTAATCACACTGGATATACAAATCCTGACCACAGTCCCTGGCCAGAAAACCACAGTGGAAAACATGTGTTAAGCAATATTTGCACTCCTCCAAACTGATGTGGAATCCATTAAAGGTCCTGTGCAGGTGCAAAATATGGGCCACACCTCAGAACCTGTAATACAGCCATTCCATGAACACTGCCAGGAATGCTTGGATTATGCAATCCTAAATTAAAACAAGACACAATGCCATACACGCAGGAATCTGGCATGGTGGATACCAACCATAACCAAACCTTGCAAGAGAATGAGGAAGCTACTACATGATAGAGCAAACATAAACAATGAAGTAATCACTGATCAGTAGTATGGCAATAAAATCTGTCCACACATACAAGCCACTAAGGCCAGCCACAACAAGTTGAATCTGTGAATCCTGAGGCAATGTTACACCTGCCCCAAGTACACAGACAACCCCCAACTCCACCCAAGAAATACAAATATATGTGAGAGATGCAACCATCTATCCAAACTGGAGGCTGAGCTCCCTCAACTCAGTACTCCCAAAACTAGTCAGGAGGAGAAGGTAACCACACACCACAAACACAGTCCCACATAGACCTATCACAACTGCAAACCAAACACATAAACACAGAAAAACATTCCGGAGGCACAAATTACAAACACAGCACACCAACAGAGGCCTCTAAAGCAGACACCCAATCAAACAACCTCCAAACATAGCACATGCAACACATAGTACACAAAGCTGGTGTGCCAAACAGTCACAGGCCAGAAGGAGAAACAACATGCCTGATACAGTTGTAATAGGTGACTCCATAGTCAGACACACTGCTGTCCTGCACACCAGACTGAACAAGGGAAAGGGTACAGTAAGCTGCCTGTAGGCTGCCACAATATGCCACATAACAGAAGTATGCAGGTCACTCCAAAGCAAGTAGAAATATGATGCAGTCATAGTCCATGCTGGTGTGAATGACCTGAGATGTACCTCCCTAGACTACATGAAAAGAGACATAGATGAGCTCTCTAATTATGTAGTCCATGGCGGTATGACACTCACCGTTTGCAGCATCCTACCCTTACCAAGAATAATGCCACAGTAGAAACATGGAATGATCAGTCATAGCAAGTGGCACACTTACTGGTGTCATTCCAAGGATCAATGTCTGTCTGCTTGGGATGTCATGCTTGACAAGCCACGCAGCTGTTGGGATGGCTTGCACCTGTTACCCCTGGGCATCTGAATATTGGATAAGGCCTTTGCCACCTCCATAGAGCCTTTTGTAGGCAAGGCTGAAAAGACTGACCCACCACCCTAGAAAACGTAAGTGGGAAGAAACATAAGGGAAATGCTGACCAATGCCAGATGTGTAAACCCCAATATGCATGCTCCCAAGGCCATCCCCAGTATGGAGAACATCGATGTCTGTGCAGTGACAGAAACCTGCTGCAAGCCTCCTGATAGCACACCAGCACTACCAGGTTATACCACGTATCATGTGTCATGGCCCCAAAACCTGGAACAAAACATAAAAGGAGGGTGAGTATCCATAGTCAGCACAGACACCCATACATCCAGGTAACTGACAATGCACAAGGCATTGGAGTCCACCCATGTGCAACTAACTGTAGGCAAGACTGCTGTACAGTCTGTAGCATGCTACAGACCACACTCTCACACACAGGAACCCCACCCAGCCATCCACAAATTACCACATAGGTGGTAAACCATTATGTATGGAAGGAGTAACCAGGGACCTAGGGACACAAGTGGACAGTAACCTGTTATGTGACACCCACATTGCCAATGTGGCTAGGAAGACTGTCTACATTTGACATCGTATCAGGAAAGGATTCACATCTACATCAACAGAGGTCATTGTGCCCCTATACTGTTCTCTAATCACACCCATAATCTAGTACAATGCCTCATATGGGATGTACCTTACCTGACACCTGCAGCAGTTAGAAAGACCTCAAAGGTACCTCACCAAGAGGATAAAGGGTCTCAAATATATGTCATATGCTGCCTGGCTGTGGACACCCCAGCTGAATGCAGTCACATACTGCCTACACAGAGGCATTGCATGCCTGTTGTAGAAGGCCATGCCCAACACAGGAGTAATGGACATGCTCCACCCCAGAAAACTCAAATCCATCGGAGCTGTGAGGGTGAGAGATGTCAGCCTCAACAAATAATGAAATAGGATGTGCTGGTGGGACAGATACATAATCCAGAGGCTCCCCACACCCTGGACCAGAATCCCACTCCATGTTAGGCAGAGCCCCTCACTGACACTCTTCAACAGGAATCTTGCCAAGTGGATGGATGATTGTAGAGTTACACTGGGGGTCTTCACTGTGTCATGTCCAGACAGAGGCACAACAAAGCAAATCATAAATGGCCATAACATTCACATAGCAAGGGGTGGCAAAAGCCACACACACTCTGGCTAGGCTAACAAATGCCCTAGGGTGGATAGCCTAGTATGAACCTATGAACCTATGAAGATACAAATTGTACAGGACACTAAGGATAATCCCAAGGCTTTCACAACTGATGGTAGGAACCATGTTGGGAATTCACAGATATGCCCTGAATCACACAAATATCACAAACACACACATATTGCCAACATACATCCTGACAGGTGCAGTGCAACCCCCAGATGCAGAATATCTATCCCAGCAGACTGCTGGCCCCTGACTTATTGCAGTTGCTGAGGTAACAGCCAGCATCTACAAAGCAAGACACACAGCAATGGTATGAGATGGTGTCCTGGGCTTAGTGCAACATGGACTCCAAGATGAATGGAATGCCAAACCACACTACTGCTCAATGTCAGCCTTACCACAGAATATGTACCCAAAGAGCAGTGTACAACAGCAGTGGTCCTTCTCAACAAAGGTGTTGCCTGAATGGATACTGAAAACTACTACCCCAGAATCCTGAGAAGCTCGGTCTGCACAGCTATGGAAAGGATCAGCATGTACCACAGACATAAAGATATTGGGGACCTACTGACACTGGACCCTACCCAGTGTGGCTTTCTCAAGTGCAGATCCTGCCCCTAAACATGTTTGACTCAATTGAAACAGTCATTAATGTCATTGATGAGGGCAATGTGGTCCACACAGCATAGCTGGACCTTGCAAAGGCTTCTATACAATACCCTACGTGTTCATTATAGATAAGCTCACCAGCTTAAATATAAACCCACATGTCAGTAGAGGGGTGGCAAACCAGACCAAGGACAGAACAGACATGGTCAGACATGCTGCAGCCATGTCAGACTACAAACCAGATATAATTGGCATCCCACAAGGCTTGTCCTGGGATCTCCCTTGTCTGGTATATATGTCCCATAGGTACAGGCAAACATGGAAGGACTGTGTCCGAACATATTTGCAGAGGACTACAAACTGCTCACCACATATGATCCACCAGCTGACACAAGCATCCCACAAAAGGGCCACATAGAAACAGACAACTGGTGCCATAGCCATGTCAGCAAGCTAATTGCAGAAACGTGTATAGTCAACCCCGTGGATATACAGTGAAAGTGCCCACCAATTACCACATAGGTGTTAACCCATTATGTAGTTAACATGTAATGAGAGACCTGGGAGACAAGGTGATAGATATCCTGCATTGGACAAACATGTGCTGTAGTGTTTATAGAAACATACCATATACCCACCTAATCATGAAGGTTGTCAGATCTAGATAAGGGAGGTCATTGTGGCTCTGCAGTCATCCTTCATCAGCGGTACAATTGACTACAATAGCCCTGTGGGATGTACTCAGCAGACACCTCCATCAACCGTAAAGTCCCCCAACAGTACCTCACCAGGAGTATCAAAGAGCTTGCACAGATGCCATGTGTTGCCTGTGTTGCTGGTATCAATAAACATGCTGCACCTTGTACAATCTGAATGGCAGTGAGCTATGCACATGAGAGACCTGAACCCCAGCACTGACTTACATAGGACAAGCTGTACTTCGTGATCCATAACACAGAAGCCACCCCCACCCATGAGTGAACCCCAGTACAGGCTACCCATAGAGTTTTATCAATCTTCCTCAATAGGAATCTTGATGAGTGGATGGGAGATGGTAGCTTTATCTTGGGTATCACTGTCATGTCACAGGTAGACAGAGGCATTAGTATACTAACCATGACATATGTCATGGCAGACTCTACCTTACAATGTGTGTTGAAGGACAAACACCTCCAGCTAACATTAGACATGGACTAGGGCACAAGCTAGTGTTTGCAAATGTACACCTATGTTGTGGAATACACTACCAATGTTGGACAAGCCTGGTTTAAGTAGTTCATATCTGAACAGAATGCAACATGGTCAGATGTACACAACTTCAGCCCCTAACCAGGCTGTTGGGCCCACTATCGAAATGTAAAGCAGTGATAGCACTAAAGCCCAGGATACTGTCCACCACAGTCAAAGTACTACCAGTACACTATACAGTACTACAGTGTTAGGTCAGTGTGAAAGGATGTTGACAACTGTATGCAAAGTATCATGCAAACACTGCAGGCACAGTATAATCCTGTTGTGTTCACACACAAGCAGTTGTACAGTAACTACACAACATGACACACAACACACAACTATAAACGGGTGATATTTGTTGAAGTTCACACTCATCCACAAATGTGGTGGGCTGCAGAGTCCAACATATGGAATGCTCACACTGGGCATGCTCACACACTTTGATAAATGAGACATATGTCAGACAACATGCCATGGGAAGGCTGAACTGGGCATGCTCACACACTTAGGCTAAATCTCAGTTTAGCAGTTGGACACACATATCTGGTATTTTTATGTGTTATTCCAGGAACCAACCACATTACAGCAGTCTGCCCAGTGCACACAGTTAAATGACTACAGAGACATACGTGATATAGTGGATCCCTCCCATATGCAAACATCTTCCACAGATGCACAAGTTGTTCATACAAACAGTGAATGCTATGGCAATAAAGATGTGCAAACAGTCTATCAGCAACAAATAATGTGCATTTGACAATTAAACATATGGGTGTAGAGGTCAACACTAGGCTGTTTGCCCTAGGGAATGACAGCTTAGCCAGAGTGTGCTTGGTGTCTGCCTCCCCACAGGATGCACATTCTCATTTCTAAACACCGATGATGTCAGCACCCTATAAGTACAGCAGGAGAAAAGAAACTTCCTAGTAATGTGAATAGCGTGCTCTGCAAATATGTCCGTCACAAGTGTCATAACATAGTTAGGTAGGGGTTTGAATCTTGCAAATGCTCAGTGTGGGGTTGGTGTGTGTGTAAGTCTGTGGGAAAGAAATGTCCCTTTTGGCAACTAGGAAAACACACTACAGGATGCACATTCCCTTTCTGAAACACCGATGATGTCAGCACTCTATAAATTACAGCAGAGAAGCAAAGCCTCCCAGTTATGTGAATAGTGTGCTCTACTAATCGTAAATCGTCTCAAAATTAATGCATGGCACATAGTTTATGAATAGGTAAAGGGATTTGAATCCTCTTGAATGGCAAGTGTGTGTGTTTTGTCGGAGGGGTTAGTGTGTGTGGGGAAATGTCCTTTTGGCAACTAGGAGAACAGACTACAGGATGCACATTTCCCTTCTAAACTGATGAAGTCAGCTCTATAAGTATAGCGGGAGAAACCTGCAGTGTCACGAGAATAGCATGCTCTGCTATCGTGAAGTGTCATAACATAATTAGTTAGGGGTTTGAATTCTGCAAGTGTGTGTGTTTGTCTGAGGGTTAGTGTGTGTGAAATGTCCCGCTGGCAACTAGGAGAACAGACTACAGGATGCACATTCCTTCTAAACACGTGTCTCTATAAGTATATGGCAGGAGAAACCTCCCAATAATGAATAGCGCCTCTGCCTAATCGTCTGTCTCAGAATGTCATAACATAGTTAGGTAGAGTTTGAATCCTGCGAGGCCGTGGAAGTGTGTTTGTCTGAGGGGTTAGTGTGTGTGAGGGAAATATCTCTTTTAGCTAGGAGAACAGACTACAGGATACACATTCCCTTTCTAAACACTGATGATGTCAGCACTCTATAAGTATAGCAGGAGAAGAAATCTCAGTGAAATGTGAATAATGGCGGCTCTGCTAATCGATCGTCTCAAGTGTCATAATATAGTTAGGTAGAGTTTGATTCCTGTGAATGGCAAGAGTCAATGTGTGTGTTTTTCTAGAGGTGGAGTTAATTATTATTGTGAAATGTCCTTTGGCAACTAGGAGAAACAAACTACAGGATACATTCCCTTTCTAACACTGATGTCAGCTCTATAAGTATAGCAGGAAAACCTTCCAATGTCACGAATATTGTAGCTCAGCTAATCGTCCGTCTGAAGTGTCATAACATAATTAGTTAGGGAGTTTGAATCTGCAAGTGTGTGTGTTTGTGTGAGGGGAATTGGAGTATTATTATGAAATGTCCCTTTTGGCAACTAGGAGGGAACAGACTACAGGATGCATTCCCCTTTCTAAACACTGATGATGTCAGCCTCTATAAGTATAGCAGGAGAAGGGAAACCTCACGGTAATGCAAATGGCTCTGCTAATCGTCGTCTGAAGTGTCATAACATAGTTAGGTAGGGGTTTGAATCCTGCGAATGGCAAGTGTGTGTGTTTTTTGGCTGAGGGGTTAGTGTATGTGAGGACAATGTCCCTTTTGGCAACTAGGTGAACAGACTACAGGATGCACATTCCCTTTCTAAACACTCTTCAGCTGAAATAGCTCTGGCACAAGTTGTCTGTTTCTATGATGCCTTTGGAAGATGCTTGTCGGCTGGAAGTGGATTATGGTAGCCAGTTTGCAGTCATCTGCATATTTGGTCAGCCACAGTCGATCGTGTTGGCCTGTACCTCCAATAAATATATACCAAACAAGAGGTCCCAGGACTGGGCCTTATGGGACCTAACCTTAACTGGTTTTGGAGTCCTGGCATGGCTCAGCAATGCTAGCCATGTGGAGTTCTGTCCTTGAGCCACTGTACGAAATCCATCTAGTGACATAGGTGCTTATATTTAAGCTGGTGAGCTTCTCCTAGAATACCCAAGTGGGTTATTGTTGTGAGCTTTTGCAAGGTCAGGTAGGCTGTGAACCTGCTTCCCCTGCGTCAATGGCCTTGGTAACTGTTTTCAAAGAAATCAACCGGGTTAAACCTGGTAGTGCTGGTGTGCTCTCAGTAGCCCTGAACCAGGCATCTGTTACTGCACAGATATGGGTATTTCTCCATGCCAAAGTGTTTTGGAGTGCATGCATCTGGGAGGGGTTTTAGACTTCTGGCGTTGGGTAGCATTACTCTTGGTTCTTGTCCCTTGTGATACCTTTAAGG